>NC_079450.1:49528687-49828687 GCF_903798145.1 Danio aesculapii | reverse complement strand
GGTTCTCCTATGTGGTATTATTTGGTAGTTTGGTCATTTATCTAACTGATTTGGCAACCGTCAAACGTGATCAGGAAAATGGTTTGAATTTGCGCTTAGTAAAAAAACATTAGTGTTCCATTTGGGACGACACTACCTATACTATGCTGTTAAGTGTGTAAGTGCACAAGTGCATGAGTGTATAGTGTGCCATTTGAGATGCAGCTAATGTCTCTTTAAATGCAACTGAGCTGAAAAAGAGGGCGGAGCCTTTATTTGCTATTCTGACAGAAACAATAAAAACAAGTGATTACCAGTAGTGGAGTACAGCCTAACATGTTTGAACCACAGCTGAACAAAATATGAAGAGGAAGATGTTCTAGACTGAACGAGGATGTTTATGAATGGTTAGTGGAAACATTTATGTAGTTGTTGTGGAGTAAACTTGATTAAATACTATATATATATTTAAGGGTGTACTCACACAAGGCATGGTTTTTTTGAACCATGCCCAGACATGATTGTGCCTGTGGTCTGATTCAGAGCACTCACATTTGTCAAACGAACCGGGAAATTGGTGTCAAACGTGCCTGGGCATGGTTCGGATAGCCTACTAGTGTGAGCACATCCTAACTCTACCTAAACTCTGATTAGCAAGTTACTGCTCTGTTCTGATGTTCTAGTTTTCAGATACAACAGGAAGTTAGAACATGCAATGATACTGACCCATTCATCAGAAACAGCAAGTATGAAGCAGTCAACTGTGGCTGGAAATGTGCAGATTAAGGGGCTTTAAATTAGGGATAAAGTATTGAAAGTGCTTTATTCTGCGAAAACAACCATCCTGGATGTACTTTATCCCACTTATTACATGGCCACAAAACAAAAAAATAGACACAAAACACTGTTCTGAGTCAAAATAATTTATTAATACTTTAATTAAAAGCAAAGGTGACAGAAATGAAAACCGCTGATGGAGTATACACTAACCTGCGCATTAGTTATTCACAAGATGACTTCAAACATTTAAAAACGCAAAGCTGACAGAAATGAAAATGGCTGAATAAAACATATACTAACAATTACTCATTCACAAAAAGGCAATAAACAATCAAAAATAGTCCTAAACCATGACATGAGTCGATGCATAAAAATGTGAGTTTGAACGTATTCACTGACAGTCAAGATGATTCGAAGTTCCCGGATAAGTCTGTGTTATTCGGTGGTTGTTATCTCAGAAAAAAACAAACCTTGGAATGTCGCAACTGACCAATCAGAATAACAACATAGGCTCATTCTGAAAACGTAACCATATATACATTTCTGGAGATCGCAAATTATGTAGCCAGAGGAACGTATGGCTGCACTTCGTCTTTAAAACGAACGGTGGTATGACACCATTCCTTTTCATGCTTACCAGCTGATCACTTACCTCCATATGAACGGCTTTCCCACTGTTACCACTTTGTCCGGTAGCCTGACACATCCACCAACGGACTTGAGACGCAGAGCGGAGTTGACCGCAACAACAGGGTTCGAGTTCCGCCGAAGAACGGACCCACAAAGCAGGTAAAACAAAAGCCAATAAAATAAGTAAATAACAGGGTGAGAATGTGGTAAAATCTAAAAATGTGGTAAAAATCAGGAGGCTTTCCTTTTTCTGGATTGCTTTTTAAAACACTGGATTTATGGAAGTGGGGGTGCTGGTCAATTGGTGCTTTTTAAAACACTATTGGTTGAGTTTAGGGAAGGGAGTAGGTGGGTTATCGGACAGTTGGTCAGTCAGTAAGTCAGTCGACAGCGCCTCTGGTCGGTTTACATGAGAACAGCAGGTGTGAATGGCACTCGCGACAGAAATTTGAGATCTCAAAAAGCATACACATCGACCTCTGGTGGATTCACGAAAACAAAATCTGCAAAAAAAACGTACCTCCTGAGACATATTTGGCTCTCTTCAGAAATGTATATAGGGGTATGTAATAAGAATGAGCCTGGGTTGCAGAATAAAGTATTTCAGACATATGTGTAATAATATATAATAAGATCCCTTTCCTACATCCAAACTGGCTCAAAATCAGAGGTGCACATTTTATCTCATGCTTGTGCAAAAAAGGGCAAACCAGGATAAGTCAGATTTTCATGACTTACTCACTATTAAGATGTACCTATAAAAGTCTCTATAAATGTCCCTGGTTGTGAGAGGTATATATCTATTTAAATTTACAGACACCATGCATAAACCCACACACACCTCAGGAATTCCACTGATAAATGTCTGTGTGTGAGTTACGGAATATTATATTGCATGGGGAAACACATCAAGTGACATGGTAAAGAGCTACTGAACATCTGAACATAAACAATGAATGAAATTCACAATCACAAATCCTCTTTCTTCCGTTTTCAAAAACATTATCAAATTCATACTAAGCAAAGGTATTCCTTTATAGGACCTGCACAATTTCATACTATTTAGTACTGGTAATGTGGACTCCCAGTGCAATCATCTGCTTGTTTGTAAAATGTATTAACTATATTAAATCAAACACAATGTACAAATATATACAGTGTTCAACTAAAGATCTAAGATTTTATTTTAATTAAATCTAGCTTCATGGCAACTTCATTTGAGGGTCTTTATGCTGTCCATGATATTAAACTTCCTACAAAGGAAAACTGCTTTAGACAATTTGGCACAGGCTAGTAACTCAATGATTCAAAAGATTTGTAAAATGATTTTACAAACCAAATGGGTATTTCTTAAATAAAAAATTTAAGTATTATAGTTATATTTAATCCTAAAATTAAAAAATAACCAAAAATTCCTAGCCACCTTTCCATGTTTTCTGATTGGGATTTAGGGTAGGGTTGTGAAATCCTCTTTACTCAACATTTGGTTCTCTACCGCATTGAAATACTTATTTAACTTAGAAATACTTATTAATACTTATTTAATAGACTTATTTAAAAAAACCAGCAGCACTGACAAATCCAGATTTCCATAATATTCTCTTTACGTCTGCCTTCATGAACAGAATTGCTGAGGTCAAGAGGATTATAATGCTGTGGTACTGGTTGAAGCATGCACCATTGCACAAAGTAGGTAAAATGGGCAAGCAGGATATTGGTTAGTAGCTAGTAAAAGATTTACTACTCCCTGTAGAGAGTTCTATGATGATCATAAGAGATATCTTGAAAGAATCAGCAAGTGTTAACAAGTAAATCCACCATAAGCATAACAGGAGACTTAAACTGAGTTAACATGAGATTTCCATTTTTCTGTATGTGTTTACAGAACATTAAGGAGATCAATCCACTGTCATGGTACAATGAACACCTTCTTGCCTTTAAGAAAGCACCATGAAAAATGCAGTGCAGCTGGAAGCTGGTCTTCTTCATGGGGACAAATTTGGTCTTGCATGAAAAGAGAAAACTTGGGTCTTCGGAAAGACTTAAGAATCTGCTAGATTTGCTAACTTTTCAAATATATTTAAACAAAATAAACACAATCTTAAATGCTTATTTGAGACAGTTGCTAATTTTACCAGAAATGGAAGGTGCAATCATTTCAACTACCCAGCAAGGATTTTATTGATTTCTTTACCCAAATGATTGATAATATCAGAGGCGTAAATATAACAATGCTATTGTTCACTGTAATATAAATCCAGACAATGAACTGTAAATATCCAAAGGAAGAGTGCCAGCCTTTCTTTACTACAGGAGAGAAAAAATTATCTAATCTAATTAAGTCATATAAATCAACATGTATGTTAGACACTTCACCCACCAACAAATTAACAATATAACAACAGTCTTTTTTTTTAAATTACAAAACACAAAAGAGCTGTCTTTCTAGAGTAACCATATTTCTACCTCTAGAGTAAGAGTATTTCTAACTCGAACGGCCACTAACAACATTCATTTTGGAGTCTGCTTCTTTTTCCCGTTGTATTGAATATGCATGCCTCTGTTGCCTAGTAACTTTCTGCTAATATAAAATAACTTTCTGATAGCAAAAAACAAAACAAAACATAACTTTACTTCAGACATGTCTTTTAAAAATCAAAACAACATTTTTGCTGTGGTGAAAATCCTTGACAATGGGATGTACACACTTTTGCGGGTGTTTAGTAACTTGTACAAAATCTCAAAAAATATAATAATTACAAGATTAAAATGTGTAGATTATTTAAATAAGGCAAATGCATTGATTAACATTTATTAATATTGGTGTATATGTATTAATAATGGTGTGCATATATATTGCAGCCAGTTTAGACCAGTCATTTCGTCCTCTCCGAGTATATAGTAAAGTTTTCCTGAGTCATTTAGATTCAAGAATGAATTATTGAATGTTTCTCTTGCGACTGTGCGTGTGCAGTCAGCTGCAAAGCCAAGTGAAAGTAGGATCAGGTAAAAAGCTCATGCAAAAATGCATACGATTAACAAATGACAGCTTTAGAAAGCAAAAGCCGAATCCCGGACATTTTAGGAAATTTAGAAATCCTTAAATTTTTTAAGTGCCAAAAAGGAGCATCACTGCCCAACACTGACGAGTAATCAATCGATGCGCAGCTCTACAAGTCCCGAACCATGCAAGCCAGAGGCGCAAGCGGAGAGGAAAAAACTTCACCAATTGGCGAAAGTGAAGGATAAAAAACTCGAGAGAAACCAGGCTCAGTTGGGCATGACCATTTCTCCTATGGCCAAACATCTTGTGCAGAGCTGCAGTCTAGGCGCCAGAGGCTGGAGTACGCTGGACGTCAGCGAAGACTCTGCTGTCCCTGGAGTGTCACAGGAATCAGACGCATGCTCGCTACTCCTCCAAGACCACCACAGCAGCTGCTCAGGATACGGCCTGGTCCGGTATTATGGAAACCTTGGGATCATCTCTACGCAGGTCTTGGATCGTATAAGTTGCACTGCTTAATCTCTGGGGGCCTTGGGATGAGTATCCCCAGGTGGAAATAGAGAATAAAGATACTTTACATACTTTACTACCCTGACTTGTAAAAGCTGTCCATTAATAATCACAAACTAGTAACGGTTAGCTAAGTATGATGTAAACCATTGTAGAGCCGGTCCCTGGACACCTGTAAAATTTAAGCTGTCTATGAGGATATTGTGGTCAATGGTGTCAAATGCAGCACTAAGATCCAATAAAACTAATAACGAGATGCACCCATGGTCAGCAGCTAAGAGTAAATCATTTGTTATTTTCACTAATGCGGTTTCTGTTCTGTGATGACTAAAACTTCAATGTGTTTGTAAAGTTTCAGCTCAAAACACTCATTAGATTATTTATTATACCTTTTAGAACATTAGAATTTTCTGCTCTGGACACCATGAAGCTGCTTTTGTTGCCTGTGCCATTAATGCCAGTTCTCCTCATCCACCGTTCCCACGTGCCTGTCAGAGTGTGCCTTAGTCTTCGCCTCAGCTGTGTCAGATAAACAGCACAGTGACAGACATGAACGAATCAGATGTCACATAACGTTTGTGGGAAATACTCCAGTAAGAACTTTCCCAATGATTATTTGATATATTTGTTGTGGAGTTGCAAAGATGAGTCACACACAACGTAGTTACGCACGTTTACGCACGCACGCATACAAATTTCTGTAATTCTTTACAAAAATGCACTGTTTTAAAAGCATTTTAAACTTGTTAAACTCATTCTTGATCACATTTGATGATGATTGATGATCACAGAGAGTTATCAACAGATCTTTTAATCCCAGTTGCTTTGCACACGTCCTGTCTTGTTGATTTGATTATATGCATTACTACAGAGACGTGTTAATACGGGGCTGTCAATCAATTTGGTGGGTGGGGAAACCGCACTCCTACGTCACATTGCAGTGGGCCTCAAAATGGGAGGGATTTGGATCCTATTTTAACGTCAGGAAATAAAAAAAAATAGACTTACTGTCTTCATATAACCCCAATATGACTGTGGACACACTTTACCTACACACAGTTCTGTCCAAACAGCTTACAAAAGATGATTTTCATCATAGCAAGCATATTAACATATTAAAACATCTGATACTGTTATTAGCTTTTCATTTTGAAATGAAAATATACATATGTAAAATATACATACACATGTACATGTGTTTTGTAAACTTTTGTTTCTTTTACAGTGACTTCCTACTGTATCAGTTTGACCTTAGTGTCTTTTTATTGCCATTAGATAACAAAATATTAAAGAAAATAATTTTAAAGAAAGATAATAGAAGTACACTTTGCAACATAACCGTACAGAAAATAATTTTCATGTGTGCTTTCAGAAAGACTCAAAAATATTTTGATAGATCTGTAAGAAAATAAATATGTACAAATCGATATGCACAGCTCCAAGCCAACACCATGCGGTTCCCGGATGAACATAATGCCTTTAGACATTTTACAGCATTAGAGCGGAGGGGGAAATGTTATTGTTTGGTTTGATAAACACGTTTTATAGAAAAAGTGACTTTTTTTTGTGGAAAAAATTACAGCTCTTAGCATAATTCCACTCCAGGGAACCCATTCTAAGACAAATATTTTTGTCATACTTTGTTTTATTTCTAACCCCTGCTGTGACTAAGAGGACACTGTTCTATTCATAAATGTATTACAAACAGGACATAATCAGATGTTTGATATGGCATTGGGCTGGTGATGCTATTGACATGACAACATTAGCCCAGCACTGTTGCTTCCCTCTTATCTCTTAACATTCATGTTTTTCTTTTATTTAGAAAAATCAGTTATTTTATTGTTGCCTCACAAAGATTTCTTCTTTTCTTTTGTTTTCCACTTTGTAATTAGCATTTTAGGAATTCGATACCTACTTTCTTGGAGGAAGGATACCTTTGTGTAGATGGCTATTATGACTGGCATGGCGGACAGATTGGGACCCGAACAGTTAACCTGACAGCATGGGAGTAAAGTAGCAGCACTGAATGCTCTTTAGTGGAATGTAGTCTTGCAGTTGGAAAGGTGATTGGACATGAAAGCTTAAAATCGACTTTCAGAATGAACAACCAACGTGGTGGCACTTATTTTAAATTCATAAAAGAAGGCGAATATGTTTATTGAACAAGGAAAAACACCCCTGTCTTTCCACTTATTAATCCAGCAAAGACAGTTATTTTGCATAAGCTTTATCATTTAAAGTTTTATAGAGGTTATTATCAGTCTTCAAGGATATCTATAATCTAGTGTGGTACAAAACAATGGCAAAATTCGTGTTTAGAAGATTAAAAAAATGATATAAACACTTAAAGCCTGTAGTTTTTCACTTTACACCTTTTTTTTCACGTCACCTCATACTTCAGTTTCTCATGTATCTTGATCTTGACCAATCAAATGCTTTTTTAGTATCTTCAAGATGCTTCTCATTTGCTTTTCATGTGATACGGTTGAGCTCAATAACTCTCAGTAGCAAAGCTGTGATTAAAAACAATTGCCTGTATTTTTAAAAGGGGAGGAGCTACTCTATGCCCCGCCTTCCCTTCATGTTTCAGTTGAGATTACGTCAAACATCGATTAAAAAACGCAAATTTCAAAGCACTTCACGGGATCTTTAAGGATGAAGTTATGGAACTCAGTTAAGCAATACAACATACTGAGATTACTGTTAAATGTCCTTTTTGCAGAAAACGATTTTGTTAATGGTACAATAGTAACTCATTTTTAACACAAGACATCACACACCTCAGGACTGAAAAAAAAGCATCATACACTATACAACTGAGGACCATTGGGCTGGTTCAGTTGTCTTGAAATGTATAAGCTTATAAATCTTTAAATAACAACCCAGGCTCATTACAGATATGTACCCAGGTCTACATTTTTGGGGACAGCGAAATACGTAACAGGAGATACGTCTGCTCTCAGTTTTAGTTTTTTTGCAAATCCACCGGAGGTTGGTGTGTACGCTTTTTGATGATCCTAAAGTTCTGTCGTGTGTCTTCTTCTCGCATAAATCCACCAGAGGGCAAAATTTACACTTCAGCTGACCAGGGCAGCTTGCTGTCGACTGACCAACTAACCAACTGGCGCACCCCCTCCTGTACCTGTACCTCCTGTACCTAACCAATAGTGTTTTTTAAATGAAATCTAGAAAAAGAAAATCAGTCGTGGCCGCATGATTTGACCATATCTTCAGTTGTTTATTTATTTATTTATTTTTTGTTTTACCTGTTTTTTGGAACCGTTCTTCACTGGACTTGAACCGTTGTCACAGTCAACTCAACTCCGTATCCCAAGTCCATCAGTTTATGCAGCGAGCTGCTGGGCAAACTGGTAACGCCAGAAAAGCCATCCATATAGAGGCAAGTGGTCAGCAGTAGCGCTAAAAGGAACAGAAGCTGTCAGCGGCGTCATACTGCCTCATAGCATTCATTTTAAAGATGAAATGCAGTCATGAGCCTGTGTTGTTAATTAATATTATTTTAAAACAATACAATTAGTTACTATTATCTATTGACCATTATGGACCATTGCTGAGTGGCCAGCTTCAGATTCTTGTAGGGCTCTGCAGTGGTTCCAGGGGTTTGCCAAGTTTTATTGTGATTCATCAGGAATTGTAGTCAGATTGCTGCACCCTGAATGGCACTCACCTCCCCTAAAGTCCTTTTCAAATTAAACCATGATGCATATGATGCCTTAGATCAGTAAAAGTTCTATTTTATCGCTGCTCCTGTCTTGTGAATTCCAGATCTTGAATGGCATTTCGTTGTTGAGGTAGATGCCGCTAATGCCTGAGTAGGCACGGTCCGAACTCAGTGGTCATGCCTGGATGGGAAATTGCATGCCGGTGCTTTCTTATTCCACTGCCTGTGTCCCTAAGAATGGAATTACAATATATGTATTTGGGAGTTGTTGGCAGTCAGGCAGGCTTTGGCGGAGAGGCATCACTGGTTAGAAGGCACAGCACAGCCCTTACTTGTCTGGATAAAAAAGTTGAATATATCCATTGAGCCAGGAGTTCCAGTTCCAGTGGACAGTTTGTTTGTTCCAGCTTGACTATGCTCTCAAGTAATCCAGTGGAGTCACTCATCCACGTTGACCTTATGATCGTTGGCTGTCATCTGTAAGCAATTCTGGTGGACATCCATGGCCAAGGACATCAGATAATTCGTGGCTGCCTGCTCAGTATGCACTCAGAACAAGTCTTCCAATGCGGGGCTCCAGTTTGTCCCCCAGTTTTGGAAGGATATCTGTTGACACATTGGTGCTTCAACAAGTCTGTCATTAGAATACCATCCTCAGATCAACAAGCAGTCCAAACGGGCAAACCAGAATGTGGAATGCACGCTCCACTGCCTGGCATCCTTCAATCCTAGTTCCTGGTGCCAACAGCTGTCTTTAGTAGAGTACACCAAAAACTCCCTTCTAAAGGTATGTCACTGCGTCAGTGCTCTGTAGGATTCCAGCCCTGTTTGTTTCCCACACAGGAACCTAAATCTGTGGTCAGGTCTACCTTGGATTTCATCCGGTGGTGTTGATTGGTGTTGCACCTGGAAGTGAGAGTTAATATTTTTGGTTGTGAAACCAAATACTATTAACTCAGACCAATGCCTCCCAAGTTCTCAAGTCAGGGAATCATTACATATCACAGTACAAGGGCAGACTGAGCAGAGCATGCAACCAAAAGTACCAGGCACATCAGTGCCAAGCGTTCCCAGAGAAACCCTAAGATACCATTTGGAGGACTCTTCAAAAAAGCAGAAATAAAATCTTATACCTATCCCTCCCTCTATGGCAGGGGTGTCCAAACTCGGTCCTGGAGGGCCGGTGTCCTGCAGATTTTAGCTCCAACTTGCCTCAACACACCTGCATGGATGTTTCTAGAAAACCTAGTAAGTGCTTGATTAGCTAGCCCAGGTGTGTCTGATTGGGGTTGGAACTAAACTTTGCAGGACACCGGCCCTCCAGGACCGAGCTTGGACATGCCTGCTCTATGGAACATAGCTTGCCTTGTGGCTGGTACGTCAAGGTGACAGCATTCACCACCCAGTGTGCCAACCTTTGCTTGGAGACATATTTTCCCTTCTATCAAACAAAAATCTGCTTAGAGCTTGTGGCCCATGTACATGTGCAGAGTGTAAACATGACACTGAAAAACCAAGGCTAATTTAAGAGTGTGAATTCTCCTAGTTCTCCCAAAGGCCACTCCAGAACTGGATGATATGCTGTTAGTTGTTGAAGTTACTGAAACTTGAAGTCAAACTCAAGAAGAACAGTCACAGTGTGAAGTATTTCTTTCCATGATACCAATGAGCAATGCTATGCAATGATGAGGAAACAATCAATAATAAGTGTGAAGTCTTTTAACATCTCTTTCTTTCTCACCCATTATTAGTAAATTGACAAATGCCAGAGGTGCACAGTTTGGTTGAGATGACGAGGGACCATAAAACAGCCAAGAACAGCCTCTGTGGCTATGAAAAGGGAACTATGAATAGCCTCTGTGTCCTCAATGTAGGAGTAGGAGGATATCCATGAGTCGAGTGCAACACTGATTTCTGCAAAGACCTCAGTGACAGATGAGTCTTTGCATAGATCCCTTTGGTTAGTCTGAACACTTACCTGATGACCTATTTGGAAATGCACCTCTACCACAATGCACATTAATTGCTCAAACACCTACCACTGACTTTTAAGATTGCAACTCAGCCTCTTGGCATCACTGTGGTGCAGTGGGTAATCATGATCACCTCACAGCAAGAAAGTCGCTGGTTTGAGCCCCAGCTGGGTCAGTTGGCATTTCTGTGTGGAGTTTGCATGTTCTCCTTGTGTTCGCGTGGGTTTCCTATAGGTTCTCCAGTTTCCCCCACAATCTAAAGACATGTGGTATAGGTGAATTGATTAAGCTAAATTGCCCTTAGTGTATGTGTGTGAATGCAAGAGTATATGGGTGTTTCGCAGTGTTGGGTTGTGGATGGAAGTGCATCCGCTGTGTAAAACATATGCTGGATAACTTGGCGGTTCATTCCGTTGTGGCGACCCCTGATTAATAAAGGGACTAAGCCGAAAAGAAAATGAATTCATTAATTCAGCCTCTTTACTGTTTGGCCAGAAGAGAACCGGTCACTCGACTGAGCCTTGTTTCTCACTTGTCTTCTCACCTTGTTTCACTTCTGTCAATTGGTTGAGTTTTTGTTGCTTGCCATTGTCAACTCTGGCTTGCATGAGGGAGAGCAGATTTTGGACTGCAGGGTGGACATGTGGTATCATGTGGCACCACTTGCATGGTATGCGTTGGTACAGTTCTGTATACTTCACTTTTGGTGGTATTTCACTGTGAATGGTGCCTGGTACTTAGGAGTTTTTTAGAATACTACCAAAGTATGAAATGTAAACCTTGATACTGATTGAACTGAGAGAATCTTCACTACCCATGTAATTAAATGTTATTTACTTTGCTACATGAGACACCAAACCAAACAATAGCTGGGCCCGATCACTCTGTCTCCTCCTCACCAATAAGCGGCCATTTGATGTGTGGTCTGATAAAGAATGGCTGCCTCATGTCATCCAGGTGAATGCTGAAGTTCAGCAATTCTTAAGAGTAATGAATTAGAATTATCACAATTCATAATAATATAAATACCAATTGCAGACATACATTTTAAAACGTGCGCTACCTAAAGGAAATAATTACTCTTTTAATTGTTACAGACAAAACAAAAATGCAAAGATAACAATGAGTGGCAATACTAACAACAAAGAGGAACTCCATGGCAGTAGTTTCAAAGATCAATTGTCTATGCCACCAAATGTCCAGATATATAGAGGAATCTATATAATATTTCTCTTCTCTATCAAAAAATCTTTACATTTCAGTGCAACATGGCCATTTGTATAATCAGCAGTTGATACAATATAAAACATAATTTAAACAAATAACAGCAGAGTGTTTGTAATTTAATTTAATGTCTTTTGAAAGGATAAGTATTTCTGCCGCTCATCCCGTCCCAATCTCCAATATTATATACATTTAACTAGCATAGGCTCATTCTGAAAACGTAGCCCTATATACATTTCTGGAGATTGCGAAATATGTAGCCAGAGGTACATATGGCTGCATTTTATCTTTAAAACGAACGCTACGGGATGGTATGACGGCGTTCCTTTTCTCGCTTTCCAGCTGACCACTTACCTCCATATGGACGGCTTTTCCGCTATTACCAGTTTGTCCAGTAGGTTGACATGTACGTTAAGATGCAGAGCGGAGTTAACCATAACAATGGGGTTCGAGTCCAGTCAAGAACGGTTCCAGAAAGCAGGTAAGACAAAAAAAAAAGTTTCCAGAAAGCAGGTAAGACAAAGAAAAAACCTAAAAAATAAAATAAACAAGTAAATAACAGGGTGAGAAAGTGGTTAAATCTGAAAATGTGGTAAAAATCTGAGGGCTTTTCTTTTTCTGGGTTGCTTTTTAAAACACTGCGGTTGGGTTTAGGGAAGGGGATGGGCAGGTCAATCGGTGCTTTTTTAAACACTATTAGTTGGGTTTAGGGAAGGGGTCCAGACACTAGTCCTGTCTTGTCAGAGTCCTGTATGTTGTGCTCGGCTCGAGTTTTCTCTGGTTGAGCACTCATATCCCATTTTAGTTGGTGTCTCTTGTCATTGTTCTTGTCTTTGTAGCAAGCATGCGCGTGCTCCCGAGGAGGCTTGGATCACGCATTCTCCCTTGCTCTTAATTTTGAGTTTGTTTTGTTAGCGACGTGCTGTTTTGTTCTCAGCGCCTCAATGTAGTTGGTTTTTGTTGGCGCTGGGTTTGGAACATGCACGGTAGGTGTTTTCATTTATCGTGTGCTCATGTCTTGCGTTCAGTTCTGTTGGTGTTGTTTAAAAAACACAGCTTGGTGTTTACATAGTGGCTGCATCCTTTAGTGTTGTGTTTCATGTGAACATGCGGTCAATAGGTTCTCTTATTGGCTATGTGTTCTAGTCCTGTTTTCTCATGAGCACATGGCTCGTGTGTTGTCATGGGCTACGTCTGAGATAGCATACTTCCATACAATATAGTGTGCAAAAATACTATGCGAGCTGAGTAGTATGTCCAAATTCATAGAATTCGAAAAACAGTACGCGAGAAGTACCCAGATGACTTACTACTTCCGGCGAGATTCTGAAGCGGACATCTGATGCACGCTACGCTACACCATGATCCCCATGAGAGAATTCATAAATTGGAGTGAAGCAAAGCAATTGACGCAGGTAGGTCAACTGATCATGACAAAATGGTGGATGTAGTACATCCGAGTTCCAATCATACTGCTCACATTCATACTGCATATAACATACTTTTCTAACGGCCAAGTAGTACATAAGTGCAGTACCTACTGAGTAGTAGGCGATTTTGGATGCAGCCTTCGTGTCATGTGCTTTCCTGTCTATTTTGTTTAGTCCCACCCTCCTTGTTAACCCATTGTTAGTTAATTTAGTTCACCTGTTTATTTGTTAATTCATTCTCCTTATAGCTCCCTCATGTCTGCAGTCCTGTGCCAAATCGTCGTCAATGCTTCCCCTATGTTCCTGCTCCAGTTGTGTCGTGTCTTGCCTTGCCAGCCCAGTCAAGGTTTTACCTTTTGTTAATGTTTTCTTCCTCAGGGTAGTTTGTTTTGCTGTTTATTTTATTACATTATTAATATACATAGTTAATTTACTGCAATTCAGTCCTCACTCTTTTCTCTTTCCTGCAATCGTGACAAACCTCAAGTGTTGACACATGTCTGACATTTCAATATGTCTTAGTTATTTCTTTGTCACAAAACAAGTTTCTTCTTGTGTTTTTCTTTGATTATATTATACACATTTGACAACATTTGACAACATCTGAACTCAAAATATATAGGCTATAAACAGAAGAGCTCAGTGACTGACAGCTATATTCTTATGATGATAATTGACAAGATGATTGATTGTTGTTTCCAAAACGTACATTTAACATAAGGATGATATAATTAGCTTAATTGAAGGTCTGAATTGGGAGATGACTACCCTAAACTTCCACACTTTGGGGAAATATAGAGGTGGCTCGGGCAAACCTGTGACATGTTTCCAAGCCACTCTCTTTGGAGGAATGAGCTGCCAAACTCCACCTGATCTGCTGATGCAATCACAGCTTCTACACAACCGCCAAAGACAGACATTTTTGGCATGACAAGGGCACAGCTTATAGTAACTTAAACGAAAATTATTCTCTTTACCCACATTTCAAGTTGTCTTATGCTTTTTACTGCCCTATCTTAAGTTCTTGAATAAATTGCTAATAATGTCCCCCAATTTTAAGCCACATTGGATAAAATAAATAAAATAAATGAGTAAACATGAAACATCTTTTCTAGCAGATCATACATCATTTTAAAGTAAAACATTTCAGTCTTATTTCAATAGATGTGGTTTCATGCAACTCTCTTTCATGTTACATATTTATGCTACATTTCACATATCTTTCAATAAACAGAAGATTGTATTTGTTAAGACAGATCATGGGTGTGCAGGTATAAGTGCAGGCTACCTGGAAGGGAGTATGGCCATCGGAACTCCTGACACTGTAAAATGTACTTCAACAGTTTAGCTGAAATCATAACTGAAATCATAATAATAGCAGCGGTATCAGGAGTACACTGATATCCAAAACATATTCATTTAAGTTCTGTTCATGTTGATTATTTGTTTGCTCATAAGGAGCAAAATCAGCATCTGAAAGAGACATATGCATGCTTGAATATTCTTGACTTACAAATGAATTGAATGTAAAAACATTCAATATTTGGTAAAATAACCCTGATTTTCAATCACAACATTCATTCATTTTCTTTTCGGCTTAGTCCCTTCATTAGTCTGTGGTCATCAAATTATTATTTATTTATTTTTTGATTGAAAAGATTTGCTCTAAATGACAATATATTGGAAGAAATATTCATTCATTCATTCATTCATTCATTCATTTTCCTTCGGCTTAGTCCCTTTATTCATCAGCGCTCGCCACAGCGGAATGATCCGCCAACTTATCCAGCATATGCTTTACAAAGCGGATGCCCTTCCAGCTGCAACCCAGTACTTGGAAACAGGGCCAATTTAGATTATTCAATTCACCTATAGTGCATGTCTTTGGACTGTAGGGGAAACCAGAGGAAACCCACGTCAACGTAGGGAGAACATGCAAACTCCTTAATACCTTGCAAACCTCCTGATACCTGCAGCACGATGACTTTCCTGTTATTTTATCATGACTTTCATGATAATTTATGAGCAGCATAGGTGGTGGATCTGTTTGCAAAATATTTCACTGCGTGTCACTGCATCTCAAATGACTAAAAATAATACAAAACGCTATAACTAAAGTAATGTCCACTGTGCTAAGCGAGAGCGTTTTCCTGTTAAACTGAACAGTCGCATCATCGATGATGTAAGCGTGTTCCAGCTCAGAAGGTAAATTGCAGTGTGAGTGCAGGCCGTTGGAGGAGAGGGGAGAGGGGACAAGCGCGCTTCGGCATGTTTCAAGGCAACTGTGCCTAATGTGAGTACGCCCTAAGACTCAAACTTACACCTAAAAAATCCAGTAAATACAGAGAAACTAAGAAATTTCAAGTGGTATCTTATTTTTCCCCCCTTAGCTTAATATTCCCACTCACAGCAAACAACGAGAACAACACCTGTGCAACAGTCATACTTGTTACAATGTACTTATTGTGTAAAAAATGTATTTACTATGTACTTATGTTTGATTAAATACCTGTATGTAATTACATCTGTAATTAACTTCTTAAACCCACCCTTAAACATACCCAAACCATCAAACCTGTCCATAACCCTACCCCTATCCCAACTTAAGAGCACCACAAGTGTTCTCAAATACATAATAAACACAGTAAGTACATTGTATTTACTTTTTGTTGCAAGTACATAGTAGTTAAGGACACTTAATATAAAGTGGGACCGAAGTATCTTCTAGAAAGTGCTGTATTAACCTACAACAGCCTTTGACATCGTTAAATAAATATAGCATTAAAGGGGTAGTTAGAAATGAAAATTTGAGCACTCACCCCTTCTAACGTCACTATTACCTTATTTCATTCATTCACACACACATTCACACACATACACTACAGCCAGTTTCATTCATTCATTTTCTTTTCGGCTTCGTCCCTTTATTGATCCAGGGTCGCCACAGCGGAATGAACTGCCAACTTATCCAGCACATGTTTTACGCAGTGGATGCCCTTCCAGCTGCAACCAATCTCTGGGAAACATCCATAAACACTCATTCACACTCATACACTACGGACAATTTAGCCTACACAATCCACCAGTACCGTATCTCATTGGACTGTAGGGGAAACCGGAGCACCCGGAGGAAACCCATGCGAACGCGGGGAGAACATGCAAACTCCACACAGAAATGCCAACTGACCCAGCCGAGACTCGAACCAGCGACCTTCTTGCTGTGAGGTGACAGCACTTTCTACTGCGCCACCGCGTCGCCCTTACCTTATTTATTTAGACAAAAATGGAATTCATTATTTAGCCAATAGATGACACAGTGGCTCAATGGTAAGCACTGTTGCTCCGCATGCTCCGGTTTCCCCCACAGTCCAAAGACATGCGATACAGATGAATTGAATAAGCTAAATTGGTCGTAGTGAATAAGTGTGTATGGATGTTTCCCAGTACTTGGTTGCAGCTGGAAGGGCATCCTCTGTGTAAAACATATGCTGGATAAGTTGGCGGTTCATTCCACTGTGGGACCCCAGTTGAATAAACAAAGCCGAAGGAAAAATTAATGAATGTTTGGCAAATATCCTGATTTTAGCTGTTGCTCACCTGTGAATACTTCATAAGACAACATACTAAACGCTGACAGCCCATATCAGCCGCTTTTCCTTAGATTTTCTTTTCTGATCGAGCGAACTTAAATATATTCCGATATGAAGCTTCACTCAAATTGCCCTGTGGGAGCCGGCGCTTGTGTATTGTGCTAATGATTAGAAACGTTGCTTTATATGAGCCTGTGTGCATTTTCCAAACATCTTGTAGATGTGTCGTGGAGAGCGCTTCAGGAATCAAAACATTAGCTGATTTGATTCGATTAGCGTTCTCTTTTGAAGAGAGACAGAGTGGAGCAAGAAAGTATTGTCATTTTGAGGTCCCTAAGAGACAACGAGAGGGAAAGTGTGGAAAATGAAATAAAAGCAGAGAGCATTTTTGAGCACTAAAGCACTAGCGATTAAAGGTAAATGCTCACACTGAGATAGTGGCTCTAAATGAATTAGCCAGAGATAACATGTTGTGCTGCATTTGTGGGGGTAGTCAATTTTAATTAGTGTTTTGGAGACATCTTTTATCAGACTGTTGGTAACCTTTCTCTCCTCTCTCTCTAGTGCTCTACCTCTCTCTGCTATCGCACATTTCTAATCAAAAAGATTAAATAAACAGAAAAACAATGAAATATTCTTGTAAACATTGAATACTCAAGTGCAACTTTAAAGATCATCGTTAAATATTTAATAAAAATAATACATGGAGAACAGTATATGAGTTATATCTACAAGATTGTGTCAGCTTGTTCTGTGTTTAGTTGAGAAATTTCAAGTGTTATTCTAATTCCTTTAGAACTCTGGTCTTAAGTCTTAAAAAACTAATAGAAAATCTTAAGTCTTAAGAAAATGAATACATGGAGAACAGTATGAGAGATATATCTACAAGATTAGTGTTGTGTCAGCTTGTTTCTGTGATTTAGTTTTTCTTTAAATGTGCAAAAAATGCAGTTTATATTCATTTTTAATTCTTATGACTGTTCAAAAATGTAATGAAAATATTAATTTCAATATGTTGTGTGCACTTTATCTGTATAATAATGGAAGAAATGTTAGTAGACCTTTAGAATACAACAAATACTGACATTTTATTCAAATCCACTCCTAATAAATCCAGAGAAATTGAGAAATTTCAAGTGTTATTCTAATTCCGTTAGAACTCTGGTCTTAAGTCTTAGAAAATCCTAAGTCTTAAGACATTTAATAGAAGCAGAACAGTATATGAGTGTCATCTACAAGATTAGTGTTGTGTCAGCTTGTTTGCGTGATTTAGTTTTTTCCTTAAATATGTAAAAGTGCAGTTAATGTTTATTATTGAATCCTTATGATGGTTGTTCAAAACAAAACAGAGTTCAGGAAATACAAATGGAAATTTATTGTGTGCTTTTTCTTGACAATAACAATATTTTTAGTATCTTAATACCGTTAGTGTGATTCTTTCATCGAATATTCTTGTAAACGTTCAACTCGAGTGCAAATTTAAAGATCATTGTTAAATATTTAAGTCAATGAATAGAAGCAGAACAGTATATGAGTTACATCTACAGGATTAGTGTTGTGTCAGCTTGATTACGATATGCTTATGATGGTTGTCTTAAATAAAACTGAGTTTAAAAAATGTAGTGAAAATATAAATTGCAATTTGTTTTGTGCACTTTACCTGTATGATAATAGAAGAAATGTTATCAGGTCTTTACAGAATACAACAAATACTGACACTTTACTCACATCCATATCTAATAAATCCAGAGAAACTGAGAAATTCTGTTAGAACTCTGTGGTCTTAAGTCTTAAGAAAATGAATAGAAGCAGAACAGTATATGAGATTCATCTACAAGATTAGTGTTGTGTCAGCTTGTTTCTGTGATTTAGTTTTTTCCTTAAATGTGCACAAATGCAGTTTATATTAATTATAAATCTTTATGATGGTTGTTTTAAATAAAACTGAGTTTAAAAATGTAGTGAAAATATAAATTGCAATATGTTGTGTGCACTTTCTCTGTAGGATAATGGAAGAAATGGAAAAAAATGTTATCAGATCTTTATAGAATACAACAAATGTTGACATTTTACTCACATCCACACCTAATAAGTGTCACGGATTGGTCAGGCTCTCACGATCCCCACTCACGAAGATCACCATCACCTGACTTCTAATGAGCACACAGCTGCATCACATTCACGAGCACCAGATAAAAGCACAGCACTCCAGTCGCTCATTGTCCGGGCTCGTCTCGACGAAAGCGGACAACTGAGCGACCACTCAGCGTAGTCATCCTCAGCTAAAACAAACGATTTACTTACCTGTTCTCTTTGTATTCCTCCTAGTCTTCCTGGTCCTCCCGAATCGTCCTGTCTTCCAGTCCTTCCAAGTCTGTGTCATCCTCTGTCAGCTGTATCTGGTGTGTGCTGTCCATCCTCGTGTATTCCTGTTACCCAGCCACGGAGGAAAAGACCCCAACCTCATTCCTGATCCTCCTGGCTATCCTTCATGTGCTCCTTGTTGTCATTTAATAAACACCCTAACGTTTCCTTACCTCTGTCTCCTGTCCGCTTCATAACAGAAGCCCGGACCAATAACGACGACAACATGAGCACCCCCGATCACTTTCAAGAGCTGGTGGACCAGTTGAAGCGGATTCTACAGCCACCAGCTCCACTTTCCAACGCACCACCAGCACCGAGCACTTCCGCCTCCACAGTTTCTTCTTCGGCCCTTCCTTCCAGTCCCATGGCCCGACCAGCGCCCTACTCAGGCGGAGCGGGGGAGTGCAATGGTTTTCTGTTACAATGTTCCCTCATATTCGAAATGCAACCTTCTCTATATCCCACAGATAAGTCAAAGATCGCCTACATCGTATCACTACTCTCTGGGCCTGCACTTAAATGGGCTGAGACGATCTGGAACCAAGCCGGGCCGGTCATGAATTCCATCACTACCTTCACGGAGTATTTCAAAGAGGTGTTTGGACGTTCTGATGGGGAAGTAGCCGCTGGAGAGCAGCTGTATCATCTAAAGCAAGGTACTCTATCTACACAGGAATATGCTCTCCGGTTTCGCACTCTAGCAGCTGCAAGTGGATGGAATGAGAGATCGTTGTTGACCACGTACCGGCTCGGCTTGGAACCCACTCTCCGAATCCAGCTGGCCACATTAGATGATACTATGGGTCTGGAGAGATTCATCCAACATTCTCTCCGATGTTCCGATCGTCTCCGTTCCTATCAACAGGACACCATCACCCCCTCGTCTGCACTCCTCCAATCGCCTGAGTCAACAGCCTCTCCAGAACCAGAACCCATGATAATAGAGTCTGGAAGACTGACATCAGCGGAACGACAGAGGAGGCTGACCCGGGGTCTGTGTCTATACTGCGGTGTCAGTGGACACACCCGTATGGAGTGTCCCCTTCGTCCCATTCGGACTTCAGTGAGTGTATTCAGTACGAATATTGAACAATGTAAACCACTTACTACCACCGTACAAATAACTACTGCCTCTATTTCTCTCCTTGTCACAGCCCTCATCGACTCCGGGTCAGCAGGGAACTTCATCTCCCAATCCCTCTGTCGTCAACTCCACCTACGTACTGAGGCGTCCTCGCATATATACCAGATACAACCGATAACCCAGTGCACTCGATCTTCGACCCGTATCCATCGACAATGCGAAGACATCCTTCTTCAAGTGGGGTTGTTACATCAAGAGAGGATTCAATTTCTGGTTCTGGAGGGTGCAAATATGGGACATCATTCTAGGGCGCCCGTGGCTGGTGAAGCACGATCCCATCATCTCTTGGGGCACAGGAGAGATAAAGAAATGGGGATCTGGATGTACACCTACCTGTTTTCCAATCTCCCTCTTCAAGGTCGGAACCCCATTTCTTTGTTTACAACATCGGTCGAGAGTCCTCCTGAGAAGCAGTCTATCCACATTCCTAAGGAGTACAGCTCCTTTCATGATGTCTTCTGCCCCAAGAGAGCTTCCCAGCTACCGCCGCATCGGCCATGGGACTGCGCGATCGACCTAGTTCCAGATGCCCAGTTGCCAAGAGGTAGGATCTACCCGCTCTCGCTTCCAGAG
This sequence comes from Danio aesculapii, assembly GCF_903798145.1. Classification (NCBI taxonomy): domain Eukaryota; kingdom Metazoa; phylum Chordata; class Actinopteri; order Cypriniformes; family Danionidae; genus Danio; species Danio aesculapii. The sequence goes on along the minus strand of NC_079450.1, from coordinate 49,807,798 downwards.
AATCAGGCAATGGAAGATTACATAAGGGAGGCTCTGAGTCAGGGGTACATACGTCACTCAAAATCACCAGCCGCCTCAAGCTTCTTCTTTGTGGCCAAGAAGGACGGAGGGCTGCGTCCATGCATCGACTACAGGGTCCTAAATAACGGTACAGTAAAATACCGATATCCCCTTCCTCTGGTACCAGCCGCTTTGGAACAGCTCCGAGAAGCTAAAGTCTTCACTAAATTGGACCTCCGCAGCGCGTATAATCTGATAAGAATACGTGAGGGGGACCAATGGAAGACAGCATTCGTGACCCCTACTGGCCACTATGAATATGAGGTCATGCCTTACGGTCTGGTCAACGCCCCCTCCGTATTCCAAAACTTCATTCATGAAGTCCTCCGGGAGTTTCTTCACCACTTTGTAATAGTGTACATAGATGACATCCTCATTTACTCCCGGAGTGAGGCCGAACATCGCCAACACGTTGCGGAGGTCCTACACACATTGAGAGAACATCACCTCTACCTCAAAGCGGAGAAATGCTCATTCCACCAGAAGTCGATTCATTTCTTGGGATACATCATTGACCAAACCGGTATACGTATGGATGGGAAGAAAATTGAGGCTGTTCTATCCTGGTCAGAACCCACTTCCATTAAGGAGCTCCAGAGGTTTCTTGGGTTTGCTAACTTTTATAGACGGTTTATCAAGGACTACAGCAGGATTACATCACCTCTCACTAATCTCCTCAAGGGTAAACCCAAAGGACTGGAGTGGACCAAAGAAGCAGCCGCAGCCTTCCGCCTTCTTAAGAAGGAGTTCACAAGGGCCCCACTCCTGACTCATCCTGACCCAAATCTTCCTTTCGTGGTGGAAGTGGACGCATCCACCACCGGCGTCGGGGCAGTATTATCCCAACATCATGATACACCGCCCCGACTGCATCCCTGTGCCTATTTCTCTCGGAAGTTGAGCCCGGCGGAGCAGAATTACAGCATAGGAGACAGGGAGCTTCTAGCAATCAAGCTAGCCTTGGAGGAGTGGCGTCACTGGTTGGAGGGAGCCAAACATCCGTTCCAGGTGATCACAGATCACAAAAACCTCCAATATATCAAAGAGGCCAAGAGACTATGTCCACGTCAAGCCAGATGGTCACTTTTCTTCTCACGTTTTGATTTCTCCATTTCCTATCGTCCAGGACCCAAGAATCTAAGAGCAGACGCTCTCTCTCGTTTACACGAGCATCACGATCATGAAGAACTCCCAACGAAGATTCTTCCCGAACACATCTCCATTTGTCCGATCACCTGGAACGCTCCTCCAGTCGTTGCCACTCCGGAAGCCCCTGCTCCGCCGGGATGCCCTCCTCATCGGCAGTTCATACCACCTGAACACCGGGTAGATCTGATCCACTCCTTACATACCTCGCTAGGCACTGGACATCCAGGGATCAACAATACTCTCTCGCTAGTATCCCAACGATTCTGGTGGCCAAACATGGCAAGGGATGTGAGGCAATATGTTCAGGGCTGTAAGGACTGTGCCCCAATCCAAGAGCCCACGTCATCTACCCGCTGGAAAGCTCCATCCCTTGCCGATTCCGAACCGTCCCTGGTCACACCTAGGAGTGGACTTTATCACTGACCTCCCCTCGTCAGAAGGTAATACCTGTATTCTAGTCATCGTAGATAGATTCTCAAAGTTTGTCAAACTAATCCCTCTGAAAGGTCTTCCCACAGCCTTTGAAACAGCCGACAATATCTTTAATCAAGTCTTCAGGTCATTTGGTATTCCAGAAGAGATTGTGTCGGACAGAGGTCCACAGTTCATCTCACGTCTATGGAAAGCCTTCTTCAAGCTCCTAGGTGTGGCCGTCAGCCTCTCTTCTGGATATCATCCCCAAACCAACGGGCAGACAGAGAGGAAGATTCAGGAGGTGGGACGGTTCCTGAGGACCTTCTGCAGTGGTCACCAGAGCTCCTGGAGCCAGTATTTGGGCTGGGCAGAATATGCCCAAAATTCACTGCGGCAACCCTCCACCGGACTCACGCCATTCCAGTGCGTCCTGGGCTTCCAACCACCGCTCTTTCCCTGGGATGGCGAACCATCTGATGTCCCCGCAGTGGATCACTGGTTCCGGGAGAGCGAGAGAGTCTGGGACGAGGCTCATCAACATCTGCAGAGGGCAGTCCGTCGAAGCAAGGTAAACCGCCGATAGAAGAAGGTCTGAAGAACCCAGATACACACCCGGACAAAAGGTGTGGCTATCCACCCGGGACATACGCATGCGACTGCCCTCTCGCAAGTTAAGTCCCCGATTTGTTGGTCCCTTCACCATCGTGGAACAGGTTAACCCCGTCACCTACAAACTACAATTACCCTCTCACTACCGTATTCACCCTACATTCCACGTATCACTCCTGAAACCCTATCACGATCCTGTTCTTCCCTCCACAGAGCCTGACCACGAAGAGGAACCCCCTCCTCCACTGCTCCTAGAAGAAGGAGCCGTCTACGCAGTGAAGGAGATCTTGCGTTCCCGACGTCGTGGTGGCCAGTTGGAGTACCTGGTGGACTGGGAAGGGTACGGCCCCGAAGAAAGGACATGGGTTCCCAGAGCTGATATTCTCGATCCTAGTCTCATGGTGGAGTTTCATGAGAGCCACCCTGAGTTCCCAGCGCCTAGAGGCAGAGGGAGACCACCACGGCGTCGGAGGTGTCGGCCCTCAGGAGCGGGCCCTGGGGAGGGGGGGTACTGTCACGGATTGGTCAGGCTCTCACGATCCCCACTCACGAAGATCACCATCACCTGACTTCTAATGAGCACACAGCTGCATCACATTCACGAGCACCAGATAAAAGCACAGCACTCCAGTCGCTCATTGTCCGGGCTCGTCTCGACGAAAGCGGACAACTGAGCGACCACTCAGCGTAGTCATCCTCAGCTAAAACAAACGATTTACTTACCTGTTCTCTTTGTATTCCTCCTAGTCTTCCTGGTCCTCCCGAATCGTCCTGTCTTCCAGTCCTTCCAAGTCTGTGTCATCCTCTGTCAGCTGTATCTGGTGTGTGCTGTCCATCCTCGTGTATTCCTGTTACCCAGCCACGGAGGAAAAGACCCCAACCTCATTCCTGATCCTCCTGGCTATCCTTCATGTGCTCCTTGTTGTCATTTAATAAACACCCTAACGTTTCCTTACCTCTGTCTCCTGTCCGCTTCATAACAATAAGAAATTTTAAGTGGTATCGTAATTTCATTTAATTCTGTAGTATCTGAGTTCTCTTAGAGTATTTCTTTTATCAAATATTCTTGTAAACATTCAACTCGAATGCAAATTTAAAGATCATTGTTAAATATGTAAGTCAATGAATAGAAGCAGAACAATATATGTGTTATATCTACAAGATTAGTGTTGTGTCAGCTTGCTCCATGATTTTTTTTTCCTTAAATGTGCACAAATGCAGTTTATATTCATTATAATATGCTTTATGATGGTTGTTTTAAATAAACAGAGTTTAAAAAAAATGAGTGATAATATAAATTGCAATATGTTGTGTGCACTTTATCTGTATGATAATGGAAGAAATGGAAAAAAAAAGTTATCAGATCTTTATAGAATCGTATCTATAGAATACAACAAATGTTGACATTTTACTCACATCCACACCTAATAAGAAATTTTAAGTGGTATCGTAATTTCATTTAATTCTGTAGTATCTGAGTTCTCTTAGAGTAATTCTTTTATCCAATATTCTTGTAAACATTCAACTCGAATGCAAATTTTATGATCATTGTTAAATATGTAAGTCAATGAATAGAAGCAGAACAGTATATGTGTTACATCTACAAGATTAGTGTTGTGTCAGCTTGCTCCATGATTTTTTTTCTCCTTAAATGTGCACACATGCAGTTTATAATCATTATAATGCTTATGATGGTTGTTTTAAATAAAACTGTTTTTAAAAAATGCAGTGAAAATACAATTATGTATATAATGTTGTGTGCTATTTATCTGTATGATAATGAAAGAAATGTTATCAGACCTTTACAGAATACAACAAATACTGACATTTTAAAGACATCCACACCTAAAAAATCCAGAGAAACAGAAATTTCAAGTGGGATCTTAATTCTGCTAGAATTCCGTGGCATCTTAGTTCTGTTAGAGTGATTCTTTCATTAAAGATAATTGTTAAATATTAAACTCATTCATTCATTCATTTTCTTTTCGGCTTAGTCCCTTTATTAATCTGGGGTCGCCACAGCGTAATGAACCGCCAACTTAAAAATTAAACTTTTCAGAAAATAAATACAAGCAGAACAGTTTATGAGTTTTATCTACAAGACTAGTGTTGTGTAAGCTTGTTCTGAGATTTAGTTTTTTCCTTAAATGTGGAAAAATGCAGTTTATATTCATTATAATATGCTTATGATGGTTGTTTTAAATAAAACAGAGCTCAGGAAATAAAACTTGCAATATATTGTGTGCTCTTTCTATCTCTGTATGTTCAAAAATGTAGTGACAATTTTAATTGCAATATGTTATGCTCAATTTCTCTGTATGATAATGGAAGAAATGTTATCAGACCTTTACAGAATACAACAAATACTGCCATTTTACTCACATCCACGAATTCAGAGAAACTGAGAAATTTCAAGTGGTATCTTAATTCCTTTATAATTCTGTGGCATCTTAGTTCTGTTGGAGTGATTCTTTCATTAAAGATAATTGTTAAATATTTAAGTCTTAGGAAAATGAATACAAGCAGAACAGTATACAGTATGAGTAACATCTACAAGATTAGTGTTGTGTCAGCTTGTTTCTGTGATTTAGTTTTTTTCTTAAATGTGCACAAATGCAGTTTATATTATTATAATATCCTTATAATGGTTGTTTTAAATAAAAAGAGTTCAGAAAATAAAAATAACAATATATTCTCTGCTCTTTCTTCCTCTTTATGACAATGGCAATATTGTTATTTGAAATCTGGAAAAAGAAATGTTATCAGACCTTTAAAGAATACAACAAATACTGACATTTTTAACCCAGGCTCATTCTGATTTCTTACCCCTATGTACTTTTCTGGAGAAGGAACGGAACGGCATCATACAGCCCTGTGTTCGTTTTAAAGATGAACTGCAGCCATACGTACCTCTTGCTACATAAATCGCGATCTCCAGAAATATAGGGGTACGTTTTCAGAATGAGCCTATGTTGGACATTTTACTCAAACCCACACCTAATAAATCCAGAAAAACTGTCAAATTTCAAGTGCTGTCTTAATTCCATTTGAAGAAAATGCTGGGTTTCACACAATACTTTCATCTCAACGCAAATTGATTAAGTTAACTTAATAGTTTTTACACTTTTAAGTTGATTGAACGTAAAACAATTCATCTGTGCCTAAATACTCAAGGACTGTGTTGTTTCAGCTTATTTTAAATAAGTAGTTTGCAGCAAACAAAATTAACAAGCAGCAAAAAAAATTGAGTGTATTTTAATTCCGTTTGCGTGATTTTTTTTATTAAATGTGCAAAAAATGCAGTTAATAATCATCATAGGATACTTCTTATCTTTGTTTTTAATAACATGGAGGTTTTAAAAAAATTAAGTAAGTTTATAAATTGCAGTATATTGTGCTCTCTCTCTCTCTCTCTCTCTCTCTCTCTCTCTCTCTCTTCCTGTGTATGACAATGGCAATAATTTTATTAAATTTTGGAAGAAGAAATGTTATCAGACCCTAATAGAATACAAGAAATACTGACATTTTACTCAAACCCACACCTAATAAATCCAGAAAAACTGTCAAATTTCAAGTGCTGTCTTAATTCTATTTGAACAAAATGCTGGGTTTCACACAATCTCTTCATCTCCTCTCAACGCAAATCGATTAAGTTAACGTAATTTTTTTAACAATATTAAGTTGATTAAACATAAAACAGTTCATTTGTTCCTAAAAAACTTAAAAACTGTGTTGTTTCAGCTTATTCTAAATAAGAACAAGCAGCAAAAAATGGGTGTATCTTAATTTCGTTTGTGTGATTTTTTTTTCATTAAATGTGCAAAAAATTCAGTTAATAATCATCATAGGATACTTCTTATCTTTGTTTTTAATAACATGGAGGTTTTTAAAAAATGACGTAAGTTTATAAATTGCAATACATTGTGTGCTCTCTCTCTCTCTCTCTCTCTCTCTCTCTCTCTCTCTTCCACTGCATGACAATGGCAATAATTTTATTTGAATTTTGGAAGAATAAATGTTATCAGACCCTAATAGAATACAAGAAATACTGACATTTTACTCAAACCCACACCTAATAAATCCAGAAAAACTGTCAAATTTCAAGTGTTGTCTTAATTCTATTTCAACAAAATGCTGGGTTTCACACAATCTCTTCATCTCCTCTCAACGCAAATCGATTAAGTTAACGTAATTTTTTTAACAATATTAAGTTGATTAAACATAAAACAGTTCATTTGTTCCTAAAAAACTTAAAAACTGTGTTGTTTCAGCTTATTCTAAATAAGAACAAGCAGCAAAAAAAGTGTATCTTAATTTTGTTTGCGTGATTTTTTTCATTAAATGTGCAAAAAAATGCAGTTAATAATCATTATATGATACTTGTTATGTTTGCTTTTAAGAAATGTTATCAGACCCTAATAGAATACAACAAATACTGACATTTTACTCAAACTCACACCTAATAAATTCAGAAAAACTGTTACATTTCAAGTGCTGTCTTAATTCCATTTGAACAAAATGCTGAGATTCATGCAATCTCTTCATCTCATCTCAACGCAAATCGATTAAGTTAACATATTTTTTACAATATTAAGTTGATTAAACATAAAATAGTTAATTTGTCCCTAAATACTCAAGAACTGTGTTGTTTCAGCTTATTTTAAAAAAGTAGTTTGAACCAGCAGCAATTAGTGTATCTTAATTCCGCTTGGGTGATTTTTTTTTTCATTAAATGTGCAAAAAATATGCAGTTTATAATCATTATAGGATCCTTGTTATGTTTGGTTTTAATGACACAGAGTTTTAAAAAAAATGTAGTGAAATTAAAAATTGCAATATATTGTGTGCTCTCTCTCTCTCTTCCTCTGTATGACAATACAGTTACATTTCAAGTGCTGTCTTAATTCTATTTGAATAAAATGCTGGGTGTCATACAATGTCTTCATCTCGTCTCAACGCAAATCGATTAAGTTAACGTATTTTTTTTACAATATTAAGTTGATTAAACATAAAATAGTTAATTTGTCCCTAAATTCTCAAGAACTGTGTTGTTTCAGCTTATTTTAAATAAGTAGTTTGAACCAGCAGCAATTAGTGTATCTTAATTCCGCTTGGGTGATTTTTTTTTTCATTAAATGTGCAAAATATGCAGTTTATAATCATTATAGGATCCTTGTTATGTTTTAATGACACAGAGTTTTAAAAAAATGTGGTGAATTTAAAAATTGCAATATATTGTGTGCTCTCTCTTCCTCTGCGTCGTTTCCCCCCCTCTGTTGTTCATTGTTAAGCAGCTATTTTACTGGCCTGAGCAGGACTGCTGTACTGGACATCAGCTGAAACTACCAGTGACAGGATGCAATAAACTGGAGAATAGCAGCAATCTGAGGAAAGTTCCTCATTCACGGCCTCTCTGTCTTCTATCCTGGGTAGAAAATAAAAAATCAATACAAGCACACAAGACCTTGATAAAAGCACTGGACAGGGAGAGAGCCCATGCTGGATTTACTGAATTAAAGTGATCAAAATTTTCAAGTCAACTCAGACCGCTGCCTACATAAACTAACAACCCTATCTCCACAACTGCCTGTCATTCACGAGGCTTTACCGTTTTCTGTCTTTCTTTTCAGCCTCTCTCTGTCTTTCCCTTATCAGGTTTAGTGGGCTTTATTGGCATGACAAATAACATTGCATTTAGACAGCCAAAGCATTGGTAGGCTGACAACAGACACAATGCGCAGAAATAGGTATTTGACATCAACAAAATGTAGTTAGTTCCTTTATGATTACCATGCATAATGCTTGTATGACCTCATATTAATTTAGAGACAAAAAGATTAGCCCTCCAGTGGATTTTTTTTTCTATTTCAAATATGTTGCAAATGATGCTTAACAGAGCAGGGAATTTGTCACAGTATTTCCTATATATTTTTTTCTTCTGGAGAAAGTCTTATTTGTTTAATATAAATAAAAGTAAAGTAAAAGCAGTTTTAATTTTTTAAAACCATTTTAGGGTCAATATTATTAGCTCCCTTAAGCAATGTTTTGGTTGCTACAGAACAAACCACTGTTATACAATGATTTGCCTAATTACAGTACCCTAATTAACCTAGTTAAAGCCTTTAAATTGCACTAGTACTAGTATCTTGAAAAATATCTAGTCAAATATTCTGTACTGTCAAATGGCAAAGAGAAAAGAAGTCAGTTATTAGAAATGAGTTATTAAAACTATTATGTCTAGAAATGTGTTCTCTCCATTAAACAGAAATTAGGGAACATTCATTCATTTTCGGCTTAGTCCCTTTATTAATCAGGGGTCGCCACAGCGGAATGAACCACCAACTTATCCAGCACGTTTTTACACAGCGGATGGCCTTCCAGCCGCAACCCATCTCTGCGACACATCCACACACACTCATTCACACTCATAAACTACGGGCAATTTAGCCTAACCAATTCACCTGAACTGCATGTCTTTGGACTGTGAGGGAAACCGGAGCACCCTGAGGAAACCCACGCGAAGCAGGGAGAACATGCAAACTCCACACAGAAAAGCCAACTGATCCAGCCGAGGCTCGAACCAGCGACCTTCTTGCTATGAGGCGACAGCACTACCTACTGCGCCACTGCGTTGCACAAATTGGGGAACAATACAAAATAATTCACATTAAACAAGAGGGCTAATAATTCTGACTTCAACTGTATATACCAAAATATTATTTATTTTTTAATTGATTTTCCACACAACTGGATTGTTAAAATAAACTACTGACTACAAAAATGTTGTTTTGTATTAAATGTATTACACATTTGTATTACACATTATACACATGGTTACAGGAAGATATGTAATTACATTTAAACTTACATTATTAAATATGCTTTCAGAAAAACAAATACTTTCATTCATTCATTTTCTTTTCAGCTTAGTCCCTTTATTAATCAGGGGTCGCTACAGTGGAATGAACCACCAACTTATCCAGTATATGTTTTTCGCAGCGGATGCCATTCCAGCCGCAACCATGCACTCGGTAACACCCATACACTCTTGCATTCACAAACATACACTACAGCCAATTTAGCTTATTCAATTCACCTGTACCGCATGTCTTTAAACTGTGGGGTAAACCGGAGCACCCGGAGAAAACCCATGCCAACATGGGAAGAACGTGCAAACTCCACATAGAAAGGCCAACTGACTCAGCCGAGGCTCAAACCAGCGATCTTCTTGCTTTGAGGCTACCTACTGCGCCACCATGTGCCCTCAAATACATTCATCGATTTTTTTTAATCTTTTATTTTTTTTAGTATTTCTTAAACCGTGCAGAACTGCTGAAAATATACACTGGTCGTTTAGCATTTATTGTATCATTAAATCATCATTTTAAACCCTTACGTTTGAATTGTTACATTATTTAATTTGATGTTAGATAATATTACATAAAAATAAGACACAAACATTATTCAAAAATCATTGTCATTGTAGAGAAAATGCTGCTTTATGTTATTTCTACCTGTAAACCTTGATTCAGAAGTCTGTTATATTGAAATATTGAATAAACATTTACAAGATCAGATGTTTTTCTTTCGTTTTCTCTTTGCTCAGCAGTGTTCTTAGTTACAATGTTAATATAACCATATGAAGAGACACCTATTCATATAACTCTTCATATAGTTTCAGTTTCCTTTATTTGTCATTCAGAACATCACAGCAGATGCAGTGCAGAACGGGATTATGTTACATCGACACTCAGCAAGAACATAAAGATAAATAATTATGAAGAACAATGTAGCAGCAGAAAACACTATAAAACCCCAATATAAAAAAAGCTTTGTGATTCATTTATATATATATATATATATATATATATATATATATATATATATATATATATATATATTTAGTGGCTCAGTTGTTGGGTAACTAGTTCGAGTCCCGGCTGGGTCAGTTGGCATTTCTGTGTGGAGTTCGCATGTTCTCGCCCTGTTGGCGTGGGTTTCCTCCGGGTGCTCCAGTTTTCCCCACAGTCCAAAGACATTGCACTATAGGTGAATTGAATAAACTAAATTGGCCGTAGTGTATGAGTGTGTGTGTGAATGAGTGTGTATGGATGTTTCCCAGTCCTGGGTTGCAGTTGGAAGGACATTAGCTGTGTAAATCAACATATGCTGCATAAGTTGGCGGATCGTTCCGCTGTGGCGACTCCTGATGAATAAAGGGACGGAAAAAGGGAAGGAAAATGAATGAATAATCTTATAACTAATCATATAACTAACTACAGTATCTATAACTATCTTATAACAAAGAGTGGTCTAACAGTGTATTACAATATTTTAAAGACTATAATTTTGTAGAGTTTCCTAAAAATATTACATGCCAACATTGCAAAAACGTTTCTGAAACTTGAATTGCAGAATGTGAGCCTTATATAAGGGAGATTGTAACTACACTTGTAGGTGACACACATTCATCCATTCTCTGCTGTTTGCATGAAATATTGGTTAATGTGTTAAGATGGCACAGCAGATTCTTCATTCAATTATTATTGTTATATTAGATACTTTATATTATTACATATCACACTTTCATCAAGTCTTTTGTGTCTTGGTGATGTGACGTTTGATGTTTCATAATGCCTTAAAACACATTATTAATAATAATAATAATAATTAGTATCATCATTATTATTATTAAATTCTTCTCACACATCAGTAGCTACATTGACTTCACTGAAAAGTTTTTTTTTTCATTTTCACATGCATTTAAATTACTACATATTAATAAGAGTCATTAATATGTTTTATTAATTAATTAAATTAAATTAATAATTTGATATGTTTATTATCAAACAGTGAAGGTTATTCAGTGCTAATTATTTTATTTCACAGTTAAACCCACAATTGGAATTTAATACATGCAATAATGCATATTAAGCCCAAACTGAACTTTAATTTAAGACATGAATATAAATGTATTGAAATTTCTTTCACTCTCTCTCTCTCTCTCTCTCTCTCTCTCTCTCTCTCTCTCTCTCTCTCTCTCTCTCTCTCTCTATCTATCTATCTCTCTCTCTATCTATCTATCTAAATATTCAAGGTCACTTGCACATGTTGCATTTGATAGTTTTGACTTACTATTAATTGTTACTAAATGTTTACACAGTTCCCTTAATATTGTGATTTTCTTTGCCAAGAAGTGAATGATTAAAACTGTTGCTACATTAAAGACTTGTTTGGTTGTTGTTGTTTTTTTATTTTGAAGAATACATTTAGTTAAAGAAAGTGTATTCAGAATTTTAGTTTTTTCTGTAATATGACTTTTTTTTAAACAAAAACAACTGCAAAGAAATTAAATAAAAATAAGATAAAGAGCGTACTGATGTCTTAGAGAAACTTAACTGAAGTGATAACACAGTTATGCATATAAAGACAGTATAATTTCCATTTTAAAATAAAGCATGCCTACCTGCGCGCGCGCGCATGTGTGTGTGTGTGTGTGTGTGTGTGTGTGTGTGTGTGTGTGTAGCAGCAGTAGTTTGAGACAAGACATCCCTGAGTGTATGTAGTGCTACATAGCATTCAGTGTAATTTCCTTTTGCTGCAGACACTGAACTAACCTGTACCCTCAAACCATGCTCGCATGTCTCTGATCTCTCTCAAAATTGCACACATAAACACCCCCCCCCCCCCCACACACACACACACACACACACACAAATATAGATACAAACCTTTTCTCAACAAGCTGTACCATTTACACTCAAACTGCTAATTCAATAACGATGATATTCAATTGGTCAATTTTATTTGCATCAATTAGGTTAGGAACTTTCAGTCTAATCACATTTTATCATTATCTTCTCTTTTATGATAATTCTAAAGATAAACAGATTGATGAATAATACCCAGTGACAAGTGTGATTTAGGTCAGACTGTAATTTTATTATTTCCTACTGAATTTTCATAAACATTTTATGTACTGTCTCTTTAAATAATACTGATGAAGCAAACATACAACTAACAGCAGTTGAGTCTCTACAAGCCTTACTAATGCTTGTTGTTCTACAAACCTGACAGTCTGTGTTATTTGAAAGCTGTGTTAGTGATTGCATTTAGACATTTATATTACGCACTTTTGTTTATTACTTTTTATTGTGGGGCTTTTTTGTTGGGGGGAGGGCAGCAGCTTTTATTAATAGCAGTAATGTTGTTATTATTAAATAATACTTCTGTTAAATGTGTCAAAGGGCCCTAAAGCATTTCTTCCTGTGTGGTGTGGTGTGTGTTCAGATCTGGCTAATGTTACAAATAAAAGCAGATGAGAACATACAAAATAAATGCCTTATACATTTCCACAATGTGTAATGTCATGTCATCCTAAACACTCTCTTCGTGCATGCAGATTTTGAATTCCTAATTTAAATAACTTTCACTATTTCTCAACGTGGCTTTACTTTGAAAACAAGAACCGAAAATGGAAGTACAACTTCACTGGTTTGCATTTAACATACAGTCCAGAAGATGTCTGTGGGCCAGAGTATCTGAGTGTTGGACAAATTACAGACAATGTAATCACTTTATATATAGGCCTATATATACTGTGTATGTATGTATATATATATATATATATATATATATATATATATATATATATATATATATATATATATATATATATATATAGACACAAGTAATAAATCATCACAAACAAAACTCAGTAGCCACATTTTACCTGGCAAGTGTCGCTGTGATTCACGTCGCGGTTCAGTATTGCCTTCTGTTTTCTTTGACTCCTGAGCTCATCACATCCATCGCTGAAGAATCAACGAATACAATAAATAACACGGTATCGGTGCTTTGCCTGCCTTTACGAACAGTTCGTGGAGCTTTAAGCGGATTCGTTAGGCTAAAGCACATTTGCTACTCGTCTAGACCGCTGAATACTGAGAGCACACCCTCCCCATTCAATCCCCTTGCCTCCCTGACTTTCACACTGCTCACACATTTTTAAGGTGATTTCTGCTACTGCGAACGCTGTTTTACATCTCTCTAGCAAATGTGACAAACGTCAAACATGTATATCTGGTTAGTATTTATTCTTGTTTTATAAAAATAATAATTTGAGCGGGTTTAATGGTGAACTGATAAAGATTTTGATAAAGATCTTGTTTGTCTGCTTCCATCATCATACTAATGCATATAAAGAGATGACCGAAGCTATCTAAAGTAAGATATTGATATTGTTGAGAATGGCAAAGTGGACGTTTTGGTTTCTGTGTGTCAAGTTAGTTATAAAGAATCAATTTTACATCAAGGGGATACTCTCGTGATAAAAGACTTTAGCTGCTTCGGCTATTCATCATAAGTCTGTAGCGAGCAGATAGGTCAAAAGAAATGATATTGCAGTAAAGAGTGAGGGTTCTTATCTCTCTATAGCAGGACACGCCGATCGATACAGGACCTGAGCTACACTCCTGCAATTATCAGCGGTTGATTTTGTCTTCTGCATGTATTAATAGAAGATTGAATGTTTTTGGACACAACTTTTGGAAAGGTGAAAGGTTAGAGAAGAAGAAAAAATTTGCGTGATAAACCTGCTCTAAAAGAAACTTTGTATCCGACACGTAGGCCTTTACGTCATAACACAACACACACAGATTGTAACAAATACATTTAAATGCTATACATTAAAGGATCAAATAGCTAAAGTCTCTACATCAATAGTGAGGAAAAAACTAAATTCTAAACTAATTGTAATAATTATCGTAAAAACACGTTAAACGATTATTCTTTACACATGTGTGTATGCGTGTGTTTTTACAATGATTTTAAATCTTTATCGCATGTTTCCATGCGCATATTCATGGATCAAATGTAATTCTCCTAATAAGATACACTGAGTAATTTTATCAGGTCAATTTCAAGCAGACAGAGCATCAGATGACGGGCTGAGGTGAATTGGTGTGTCCTGGTACATCCTAGCGGTCGCTCTCCGCAATGGGCTCAGTTCAAACCTTCGGCAAATCCCTCACACTCGACACACAGTCTCACACACGGACACACACCTCTCCAGCGCCATCACCGAGAACTATCAAACTTCTGCCGCTGCCGCATCATCGCCCAGCCGAATGCACACCTGAAAACCACAGATGAAACGCCGGTGTGTTTCGCGAACCTTCTTTATACGATTCGAGCTGATTTGTAGGCCTGGATCGAGAGTCCTTAAACGGGCTTGAGGAAGACAAAACAACTGCAGAATCCTGAAAGGAGTGATATACGACGGGACACATTTAAACTGATGAACCTTTCATGATTCGAACACTTTAACTTGCATCTCAATTTGTGCAGCAAAGTACTGTGAAATAAAAAGACATCTAGGCTACCTTACTTCAGGCTTACCGTAGTAAACTTCTGCGCATCAGTTTGCTGAAACTGGAAAAATTGGTAACATCCGAGGACGAAATTAGATTTTTTTTCCTTTTCTGAGAGAAAGAGAGAAGCGGTGACTGTGTTAATCGTTCATTGTATCGACTAATGGACGAAACGAACCTTTACAAAGAAGAAAAGTTATTCTGAACTGGAGCGACCCGCACCACTCACTTTCCTCTCACTCCACTAACTGCTGGGAATATACATTCAAACCGTCCGAAGTTCAGAGTAAAATCATGCTAAAATGAACTACAGAGGAAAAACCCCACAGAGAAAAGAAAACAATTGACCCTCCTCCTCCTCTGGGCGTTAGAGGTGATTTTGGGTGGATGGTGATGTTTGAAGGTGAAGTAGTAAATTGCGGAGTCCGTCCCTCATTTCCATATCAGTGTGCCCACTGGAGCTCTGCCAATTCAAAGTATCATTCACTATCATAATGATACATCCACATAACAGAAGATCATCTGCGCTATTTTACAGCTTGACTTTTTAGAGAAGATTTTTTTTTTCAGCGGATCTCTGCTGATGTTTGTGAATGAGGAAGATATCGCAGCAGAAGAATGTCCCGTCGGAAGCAAGCGAAGCCACAGCAGCTGAGATCGGACGAGGACCCGACACTTCTGGAGCTGCTTCCTGAACACGGTGAGTCTTCCAGTGTTTGTTTCTAGGCTTTCTTTTGGCTCTGTGCTGCTTTATTAAATGAGCGCAAATAAGTGTCTTAGTAACTGTAAGGTAGTGGTAGAAAATTATTACATTTTTGATTAACAAAAAAGCTTAAAATGCAGTTTGCCGGATTTGCTTTGCGTTTATTTTTACTCCGCAGTATATTGCTATATAATTACATCGGAGTCAAAAAGGTAAGGGTATTATGATGTTAAAGTGGTGCCATTATTAAAAGTGTTTATGCTACTTTTCTTAAATACTTTGACACTATAGCAAACGGTGGGTTTTGCTATTTTATGGAACTCTTTAAATGTAGACTTTAACAAATATAACGCGTTAATTTGCAATGTCGCGAATTTAGTTAAAAGTGACATATTCATCTATAAATCATAAATCATAATTCATAATTTTATTGGTTTGACTGCATGTTACTCTGAGACTAAACTTTTTGAAGAATTGCGTCAGAAAAACCTGTTTAAAGACAAGCGGGTGACTTTTGGCTTAAAATAATTAATCCTCTTTATCATGTTAGTGTTTTTTTTTTTCTTTTTAACTTTTTAAACTTAGTTGTTTCTTTTAATCATTGGCATAGGATAAGAAAGACATAGGATAAGAAAGACATAGGATAAGAAAGACATAGGATAAGAAAGAAAGAAAGATGTCAGACAAATATAGAAAATATTTAAACCTGTATATTAATCTGACTGTAAATGTTTTTACATTTTACTTTTAAATAATATTAATTGTTGGTAGATGCATAATGTAGTCT
Organism: Danio aesculapii; assembly: GCF_903798145.1. NCBI lineage: Eukaryota > Metazoa > Chordata > Actinopteri > Cypriniformes > Danionidae > Danio > Danio aesculapii. The sequence goes on along the minus strand of NC_079450.1, from coordinate 49,791,705 downwards.
AACTAATAATTGTGAAAGAAAATGCATGCCAAAACATTTGCAATGACAATGACACGAACTCCGTAAATTCATGATATTGCAGAAATAAAACAGTTCGGGCTTCTGTTTTTCTTCAAAACCCGTCCCTCAAAACTCTCAAAAAATGTCTATTTACCCGACAACAATAATGATATTTTTATTATTATTAATAATACTATTAATATTATTAATAATAATAGTTCACGCACTGTTTTCTCCTGTTTACATAGCTCAGTGAAAGGAAAAACCATCGTCGCATCTGTAATTCATGCTCAATCACTCACATTCTTATCGCAACATTTTTTTTTAAGTTTCTGTAATATGTAATTTAAGAGTAAATTATTGACATTTTACTACAACATCATGTGAAAAAACATTAATTAATCTTGAGTCTTTTGAGATATAAGATGTTTAAAATTTGACATGCTTTTTAAATGATTAATTTTAGTTTTCAGATTATTGGTATGCCTTTATATTTTCTGTGAAATGTTTTTCACCATGGTTCAGAAGTCACCATGCTGTCTGTCCTAAGGGTTTTTAATTTGTGAAACTCTAATCAAAATTAATTTCAAAATTAAAGCACCTCAGGACTGAAGAACCCCAAGACTGAGTTTAAGAAATAAACAAGTGATTAACAATATGTCTGGCATTCACAGCAGCAATACATATGAAAAATTGAATTAAATATTAAATAATCAATCAGTTAAATATGTAATCTTGATCAAATTCATACATTTTATAATGTAAGTGCGTATTAGCCAGTCCTGTATCTTACACATTGATCACAGTAATTTAAAAATACTATATAAACAGATAGAGTTAACGAGAAATGAAAATTAAAAATGTAATAACAAATAAAGCCATAACACATTTGACTCCTTGGCGCACTGTGCATTATTATATTGACTCATGTTTCTGGCAGTACCCTGTTGATGTATGATCTGGATTCTACCCCATTTGAATAGCAACAGAAGTATTGATTGTTTCCCCATTACAGTAATCTAATGACATGATCGCTCATGCTGTGAGAATTTAACCATATGGTCTGACTAAGGTCTAAATGTCCAGTGCACCATCTCCATTTTACACGTCTTGGTGTAATGAATACAACTAAGACTGCTTTGGTAACTTTATTTTATGAGTGCAGTGTTTCTTTTGTCATATATTCTGTTTCTCTCTGCATGAGTATTTAAACGCTCATTTTCATTCTCTTTTGTTTGCCTGACTCTTGAACAAACTCTTTTGTGTGGGAACTCAGTGGTGTGCCAACAAGAAACAGTCATTGTCCCCCCCACCCAGCAGTCCTGTCCACCACTCTATTTGTCCCTGAGGAGGGCTGCTTTAAAGTGCTTTGATACTGCATGCACTTAACCTTTGGCTGTATGGCACCATCATGGGTGGCCAATAGATGTCAAGCTTTGAATGCAATTTGTACAGATGTTCCTTTGGCATAAAAAAGGGTTACACGTGTCCAATGATGTATTAATTGTGATAATCTGTTTTCTCGAACTAAAAGGTAATTGTAATGTCTTTGTTTTGTGTTAGATTCTAAATGATTATTATAATTCTTTTATTTTTTTTTGACAAAAAAACATTCTGATGTTTACCTTTTACTCTAATATGTATTAATTAATATATCCATCTTATTAAAGGTGTCATAATTAATTACATTTGAATACACTGGGTGTTTTTCAACTTTAATCAGTGAGTTCATAATTTTGTAGGTTTTGTCACATTTTAAAATATTTAATGTTATACACACACACACACACACACACACACACATATGTATATATACATATATGTCCAGTCCATCACTCAAGAGTGCTCACCATGGTGTTGTTTAATTTGATTTATTGTGTTAAATATGAATACAAAATAATTCTTGTTAATAATTTTTGGCTACAGATCTGCAGGCGGTGATGAAACTCCAGTTGTCAAAAACTCAGTTTTGTCACATTTTAAAATATTTAATGTTATATCAAGGAACCGGATTTTACTTAGTGTAATGTGTGTGTGTGTGTGTGTGAAAGGTCTGTATAATGTATGTGTGAATATATATATAAATGTATGTGTGAATATATATATATATATATATATATATATATATATATATGAGGGTGATGCAAGAAGGTCGCTGGTTCGAGCCTTGGCTGGGTCAGTTGGCGTTTCTGTGTGGAGTTTACATGTTCACCCTGCGTTCACGTGGGTTTCCTCCGGGTGCTCCAGTTTCCCCCACAGTCCAAAGACATGTGGTATAGGTGAATTGGGTAAGCTAAATTGTCCGTAGTGTGTGTGAATAAGTGTGTATGTGTTTCCCAGTGATGGGTTGCAGCTGGAAGGGCATCCGCTGCATAAAACAAATGCTGGATAAGTCGGCGGTTCATTCCGCTGTGGCGACCCCGGATTAATAAAGGGACTAAGCCGAAAAGAAAATGAATAATATATATATTTATACACACACACACACACACACACGCATACATATGTATATATATATATATATATATATTTTTTTTTATTATTCCTTAGTTAATTTTTTTAATTACCTACAGATTAGTTGAGATCTGCATGTAATACATATGCATATGCCAGGGATGTTTAGCTAAATATGCTGGTTTGATCCATCTTTTAATTCCAGTCCATCACTCAAGAGTGCTCACCATGGTGTTGTTTAATTTGGTTTATTGTGTTAAATATGAATGCAAAATAATTCTTGTTAATAATTTTTTGGCTACAGATCTGCAGGCAGCGATGAAACTCTTATTGTGCTGTAGCTACTCGATGTCTCTCATTCATGTCCCGTCATTCTCATGCAGGTTTTCTTTTGTCTTTTTTTTCAAGAAGTGTTTGCGAACATGATTTTTTTTTCATTAACATTGAACAAGCTAAATATTATAAATTCATACATTTTAAATAAAGTAATAGTAGCTGGTATAATGGATACATTAGTTTGTATGTGTGAGCTACAACATGTAGAATTATCTCAGCCACCTCATCCCATCCCTCTTTTTTTTGGAGTTCAATTTGCATATGCATATGCCAGGGATATCTAACGAAATATGCTGGTTTTTAATTCCAGTTCACCATGAGTGCTCACCATAGTGTTGTTTAATTTGGTTTATTGTGTTAAATATGAATTCAGAATTATTTATTTCTGGCTACAGATCTGCAGGCAGTGACAAAACCCAGTTGTCAAAAACCCTAACTGTGCTGTAACATCTCGATGTCTCTCATTCATGTTCCATCATTCTCATGCTGCTTTCTTTTTTTACATTAAATGTTTGCAAACATTTTTGATTAACATTGAACAAGCTTCACATTATAAAAGCATACATTTTAATGTTGTGTGCTACAACATGTAGAATTATCTTAGCCATCTCATCTCTCTTTATTTGGAGTTTAATTTAATTTATTTTTCCTCATCATTCAATAATTAGTGAAGCTCTATGGATAATGCATGTTGATATGCTACAGATATTTAGCAAAATGTGCTTGCTTGATCAAATGTTTAATTCCAGTCCATAAATTAATACCAGTTAGCATCATGACATCATTAATATATGAAATCAGAGCATGCTAATAAAAATGATTAATATTTTGGCTGAATATCAGCAGGCAGTGAAAAAAAATCAGTTGTCAGAAAAAAGCTTTATTATGCTATAAAGCCTCTTGACGTCTCTCGTTTATATTATTCTCATTCATTTCATTTCAACATTTTTTTTTTCATTACTGGATACAGAGAAGGCATGTTTTCATTAACACCAAACAAGCTTAAAATGATTAATTCATACGTTTTATTTGCAGTAGTGTATATCGGTGTACTAGTCTATATGAAATTATTTCAGCCATTTCAGTTTAGCTTAGCATTCATATAAAATTGAACTGAATCTTTATTAGATTAAAAAGAGCATTTCGGAAGTAGTAGATGTACTGAACATTCTTTCACAATGATAAAATTATTAAGATTTTTTGCCTCTTTATCCCTGTAAAACTGCATGGAGATAATCTGCTTTGCATTAAGCGCTATGGAATAAAATATGATTTGATTGAAGTAAAAAATACCACAAATAGTTCACAAAAAAAAAATGAATAAAAAAAAAAAATAAAAAAATTATATATATATATATATATATATATATAAATATATATATATATATATATATATATATATATATATATATATATATATATATATATATATATATATATATATATATATTATTTTAGGCATTTGAGAACGTGGGAGATTTACTCATTATTATGTTTTGACTATTCTGCTATATGACTTTAATTCTAAAAGCCATACATGCTTTACATAGTAGAATAATACAGGTATATAGTCAACATATGTAAAAAGTTACATTGTTATATAAAAGTAAATTCAGTATATAGTCTACATCAATCTGCATGTTGCAAATTATAATAAAATTATATTCTGTTGGATGAGAATATTAATTATTAATATTAAAAATACGTATCCTTATTGTGGTAGGACATACATTAAATATGTCTATCTACTATCGGGCTGTAAAAAGGAAATAAAAAGGAAAAAGTCATTTAGTTTCTTATTTAAATTTATTTAGTTTCTTATTACAATTTAGACACGTTTAGGACAACTAATACAGTACATAATTTCATTGTGTGATTTATCATTATAACACAAATTTATACCTAAACCTCACTTTGCAGAACACTAATACTAGAGAATTATAGTAGCACATACACAACATACAAGCAAAATAAATCTCATTGAACTGATCTTCACTGCTCATATCAGAACTCATGCATCTGATTTTATTTAGGACTGATTTTTTAGGACTGGTACATGTCTAATGTACAGAGCACATTGCTGTAACATCTGTAGTTAGTCATAAATATGCATGTTGTACTAATATTTTGACATTAGTTGCACTGTATTAATGAAGGCACTGAAATGTGAGGTGTCATGTTAGCAGTAGGGAATCCGATTGAGATCTGATTTTTACAGATAAATTGGCCTTGAATTTTATAAAAACATTGGAAATAAATTAGTTTCATTGAATCCCTTTTTTTAAAAAATGGTAATTAAAACAACTGATAGACCCTAATCAGTTTAACAGACAAGTATTATTTAACAGGCTATTCGGGAAGAGTAGAATTATCAAACGGGTGGTATTTGTAACCACAATTCCTAAGGAATGACTACATTTCTTTGAGTTGTGCAAACAAAAATGTTTAATGTATTCATTTTATAATTTATTGCACTTCAATTTCGTCTTCCTCTTCCCTCTCAGTCTCAGGTGAAGGAGTGGATGATTCAGACAGCGGAAATGAGAGCCGCAGCGGGAGTGAAGAGACCCATGTGTGTGAAAAGTGTTGTGCGGAATTTTTTAAGTGGTCTGATTTCTGTGAACATCTGAAGACCTGTACCAAGAATCCACTCGTGTTAATTATCAGTGACAATGAAGTGACATCAGATCCGGCACAGGACTACCTACCTGAGCCATCACCTGTGCCCAGCTGTGTAAGTGATCCAGCAAACAGCGAGGATGCAGTAGAGGTAAGCCACATGCCCACTGAAGGTGATGAAGGAGCAGAGATGATGCTGGAATCGGGTGCTGTACTGGAGAAAGAAGATGAGCCCATGGAAGTGGAACTTTCTCCCGAGAAGCCCATAGATTCCGATGATCAAGTTACATTGGCTGAGCCAGACATAAGCCTACCTCCACTTGAGGATCACAAGCAGTCTTCTGGGGCAGGGTACTCTATACCCAGCACTAATGTCACACTGGAAACACTGCATGGGACCCGTGTGGCTGTGGCTCAGTTCTCTCAGGGTGCCCGGGGAGCACTAGCTAGTGAAGTGTCAACTATGGCTATCCCAATGATTCTGGATCAACTTATGGCCTTGCAGCAACAACAGCTGCGTCAACTTAAACTGATCGAGCAGATTCGGAGCCAGGTGGCACTAATAAACAATCAGGCTCCCACACAGAGCGCTGTCAGTCATAAAGTAGACCACAGCATAAATGCTGCCTTACAAGTACCCTCATCCTCCAGCATACCTGCAATGCCTGGGCAGCTTCATCTGCGTGGCTTCATTACACCTCCTATTAATCAGCTTCATATGAAGGGCCCCAACAGTTTAAATGTACAGGCTTCAGTGGCAGTATCCTCAGCTCTGGAGGTAGCTTGTACCAGTGTTCCCCCGGCAGGTGGCCAACTAGCAAGTTCTGGGATGAAAAGCAATATTGCAATAAATTCTTTATACCCAACAACCAGTAATGGTGTTTCCTCACAAATGCCACCATGCTCAGTGTCAATTAGCAGCAGTAGCTGCACTAGTAGTAGCACAGGAAGTGGGGGAGAAATAAGTTGTGGTGTTTCACTTCCAAGAAACACACCTAGTCCTCTAACACTGACTCATGGAAGATTGCTTACATCCCCCTCCAGCCTTCCACTTGTACCTCACAGCTCATCCAACAGTGTTATCTTCCCTAATCCTCTAGCCAGTATTGCAGCAACAACCAATGCTCTTGATCCTCTCTCCGCCCTTATGAAGCATCGCAAAGGAAAGCCTCCAAATGTATCTGTGTTTGACACCAAACCCAGTTCAGAAGATCCATTTTTCAAACACAAGTGCAGATTTTGTGCCAAGGTGTTTGGAAGTGACAGCGCGCTGCAAATTCACCTTCGTTCCCATACTGGCGAAAGGCCTTTCAAATGCAACATTTGTGGTAATCGCTTCTCCACCAAGGGCAACTTGAAGGTTCATTTTCAAAGACACAAAGAAAAGTATCCTCATATCCAAATGAACCCATATCCAGTGCCCGAGTATCTGGACAATGTTCCGACAAGCTCAGGTATACCTTATGGCATGTCGTTGCCCCCAGAAAAACCTGTTACAACATGGCTGGACAGCAAACCTATTTTGCCCACTATCCCAACATCCGTAGCACTACAACTCCCTCCTACTATACCCAGTATTATAGGAAGCTTTGGAGATTCAACTAGTTTTTCTCCTTTAAATAGATCACCTCAAAGGCCATCACCACCATCAAGTGAGTGTACATCTTTGTCTCCGAATCACCTAATTACTGAGACCAGTATTGCACAAATTTCCAGTTCACCAAAACCTAATTTGACAAGTAACACACCTCCAGTTCTCAAACCGGAAGCACTTCATCTTCCAGCAAACTCCACCAACAGGCCTGGTGAAACCAGCATATCAACTGCTTCTATATCTCAAGTTATTTCTACAACAATAGTTACAACCACATGTAGCACCAGAACACAGTTCACAGATCCAGTGAATACTTCGTCTGCAGTCTCTCATCCCTCTCTACAAATATCGTCTAATCAATTTAAGCCCAAATTTCCTTTTGGTGGCCTCCTGGACTCTATGCAAACATCAGAGACCTCAAAACTACAGCAACTGGTGGAAAATATTGACAAGAAGATGACAGATCCCAACCAATGTGTTATTTGCCATCGTGTGCTTAGTTGTCAGAGTGCCCTAAAGATGCATTATCGCATCCACACAGGAGAAAGACCCTTTAAATGTAAAATATGTGGCCGTGCTTTCACAACCAAGGGTAATCTGAAGACACACTTTGGGGTTCACAGATCAAAGCCCCCTCTCCGGGTACAGCACTCTTGTCCCATATGCCAGAAAAAGTTTACTAATGCCGTAGTTCTGCAGCAACACATTCGCATGCATATGGGTGGGCAGATTCCTAACACACCTTTGCCTGACAGTTTTCAGGACACAGACACAGATCTGTCCTTTGATGAAAAAAGCTTAGATGCCATGAGCAACTATGATGATGAGCTAATTGATGAAATGGACCAAGCTTTGGAAGATGAAACAGGTCTGAAAGACGAGAATGTGGACCTACAAAAACAGCTCCATCTATACTCAGAGATGTCTCCAAGCACTTCACCCCCAACTTCTCTTATCTCTAGCATTGGTGCTTTTGAGAATGAGATGAAGCTTACTGACCCAGCTGTTAACATTACCCACTCTTTCAGCCTAAAGTCTACAGAAAACGGGAGTGGAGTGGAAAATGGAGACATGCTCAAGAATGACTTATCATCCACTCTAGTAGATTTGGAGAACCACAGTGTTGGGAGTCCAGCGCAGTCTGAATCATCTGGCTCTATGCTGGCTTTATCACCTACCTACAGTCAGTCTGAAAGTCATCGCTCTAAGTCTCCTCAGGCAAATAGCAGCTGCAAAGATGAGGCTCTGAACTCAACCTCAGCTCATGCAACGGTGAAGTCAGAACAGTTGGACACCCATTCTCCTGGATCAGAAAACACGGGTGCATTAGATCTCACGGCCACACAGCCCATCAGGTCGTTTGTCAAAGATGAGAATCCCTTCAGTCTGCTGTTCCTGGGAAGAGACAGAGGTAGTATTTTTTTTTAGAAATTTATGTTGAACACAAGATCAAAAATGAATGAAACTGTGATTTGATGTGATTACAAAAATGAATCAAATCAAAAGCAAATAAATGAAATGTTTTCCCTTTTTAGGTTTAAGCACTCCCAGTAACATAAGCTCAGAATCAAGCACAGTGAAATTTGAGAACGGACACAGTAAACCACCGGCCTTGTGTGAGGGGCCCCACTTACCAGTTGGCCCGCAGGTACCTACTGCAACCGCTCAGACAACAATAAGCTCCAACATCACTCCAATGCTGGCACCACCCCCACCTCGGCGGACCCCCAAACAACACAACTGCCACTCCTGTGGGAAGAATTTTTCATCGGCCAGTGCTCTTCAGATCCATGAGCGCACTCATACAGGCGAGAAACCATTTGGCTGCTCCATCTGTGGCAGAGCCTTCACCACAAAGGGAAATCTGAAGGTATGGTGTTGGTTTATTGTTAACGCAGATTAAGATCATGCGGGTGCTCCGGTTTCCTTCACAGTCCAAACACATGCGGCACAGGTGAATTGAATAAGCTAAATTGGCAATAGTGTATGTGTGTGAAAGAGTGTGTATGGGTGTTTCCCAGTGTTTGGGTTGTGGCTGGAAGGGCATCCGCTGCATAAAACATATGCTGGATAAGTTGGCGGTTCATACTGCTGTGGCGACCCCTGATTAATAAGGGACTAAACTGAAAAGAAATGAATTAATGAATATCGTAAAAGCACACTCAAAATCAGAAATACTTAGAAGATTAAGAATAATGTTATGGTAACACTTTACTTGACGGGGTGTTCGTAATTATGAATGAGATTATATGCATGATTATTACAACTGTCATTAGGTGTCATTTGCTTAGTTATCATCTTAAATGCAAAATTGACATAGTTTGAGACTTGTCATAAACAAATACATCACAACCTGTCCATTTTTTTGTCATGACAACTTGAGACAACATAACTTGTCATAAATCCATCATAAACATGTTTGTCATGCATTATAATTATGTCATGAATATTTTCAGTGAAACAAAATACATTTTTCAGTATTTATAATCTATAATTAATATTATTAACATGTTATTAATATTTAATGACACAATTCAAATCGTTCCACCAACACTAATCTCATGGCAATTCGTAACTTTTTGATTTAGTGGCTAATTCGTATGATCTAATTCGTACAGTATAGTACGATTTGCTCATCCCCCAATGACGGTTAGGTTTAGGGGTGGGGTTAGGTGCCACGCCTTCTTTTTAAAACTGTACAATTTTATACGACTGAACTCGTACAATTTTGTACAACTGAACTCGTCGAATTTCATATGACTGAACTCGTACGAAATTGTACGAATTAGCCAATAAACTGACAAAACGTAAATACTTACGTTTTCTTGTGAGATCAGGCTGGTTCCACAGTAGTTGAGGCCAGGAAAAATATGAATGATGCTGTTATAAAATTCATGAGACAATTATAATAGCCTCATGACAATCATGTTGATGACAGATTTATGACAATTGTGTTGTCTTTGATCATGTCAAGTTGCCTAATGTCACCTTTGCATTTTAAATGATATAACTAAGCAAATTACACCTAACTATAATTTTCATAAGCGTGCATCAAATTTATTCATGATTATAAATGTTTAGAAATGTCTTATGAATACAACATAGGCTCATTCTGAAAACGTTGCCCTATATACATCGATAGGGTCAATGGGTGCTTTTGAAAACACTATTGGTTGGGTTTAGGGAAGGAGGAGGGTGGTGTCAGTCAATCAGTCAGTAGTCAGTCAGTCGACAGCAGCCTCTGGTGGGGTTTATGTGAGAACAGCAGGCGCGATGGCAGAACTCTGAAATTTTATATCTCAAAAAGCGTACACAGTGGCCTGTGGTGGATTCGCCAAAAAACAAAAACTGCAAAAAAAAATTACCTCCTGGGATGTATTTTGTAACCTCCAGAAATGTATATAGCGGTACATTTTCAAAATGAGCCTGGGTTGTATGAAAACCCTCTTCAAGTAAAGTGTTGCCAGTGTTATTTTTTTCCTTTGTGTGTTTGACTCATAAAAAAATAAACCACCATTCTCCTTCAGGTCCACAATGGGAACCCACATGTGGAACAATGCTCCAGCCCGGCGGGGTAGACGTCTCTCAGTGGAGAACCCAATGGCTCTTCTAGGGGGAGATGCCATAAAATTCAGCGAGATGTTTCAGAAGGATCTTGCTGCACGAGCAATTAATGTAGACCCAGGCTTCTGGAATCAGTATGCTGTAGCCATCACCAGTGGACTGGCAATGAAAAACAATGAGATCTCTGTCATTCAGAACGGAGGCATTCCTTCAATTCCCATTAGTCTGAGTGGTGGTGGCATTCCAGCTGTAGGAGGAATGTCAGGAGGCATAGAGAGGTCTCGCACTGGGAGCAGCCCTCCAGTGACTGGACTTGAGAAGACAAACCTGGAAGTGGGACCTGGACATCCTTTCTCCAGATTCAGGGAAGAGGACAAAGAAATTGGGATTAATTGACGATTCACTTTCGGAAAACGATACAGACTCCTAAATTGATTGTGATAGGGAAGGTGATACTTAATCCCGTTTGAGTTGTGTATTATACTGTACAAATGAAGTCTGATATGCTGTCTAGATTTGGAGCTCTAGTCTTTAGTGTTCTTCAGTCCCTACTATACATTCATTCATACAAAGAGAATTTGTGTAAAACATTTGTCTTGAAAGGTTTGCATGGTACTTACTGGTTTCTATCAGTTTGTTTTTTTAGTATTACGATGCTCTGACGCATTTAAATGTGTCAGCTGACGCAGGAAAAAAAGAAAAGAAAAGCTATTTCTATGCGGATAGACATATGGTTGCTTTGTGGTACATTGGGGGGACATGAAATTGGATATTTTAATCAGCTTTTTCATACTAGACACTTGACCAGACAAAATCGTTGTATCTATTTTAATCTTTACATTCATTCTCCAGCCATGGTCTTATATTAATGTTCTGTGTCTTAATATTTATGATAACTTAACAGCGGGTATTGAAATATATTTAATTGCCTGAGTTTCTATTCATTTCATCCTTCTAAATTTGAATTCTAATATATAATCAGACAAAAAAAAAATCATCAATGCAATCATATTGAGGTGTTTTTGTTTTCTAGATATCTAGCCTGTAAATGTGTAACAGCTAAGCTACACAATGGGACGGCTACGATATCTAAAGCTGCTACGCTCACAAGCCTCTTTTTTATCCTTTGTAAAGAAATAAAAGAGTTTTACAAAGCAGTTTGTGTTCAATAACAGCAAATCTACTGAGTACAAACACGACTGGTATGCAGATTTTGTAACACACACAACAAAAACGTCAATTTGTTATGTTTGTGAATGCACTTTTTAGAGGAATGGTCTTGTTTGTGAGATTGTAATTATGTGGGACTGAGCCATCTATAACTTTATTTCCTGTTCGCTTTTTTGGGGTTTGTAAATGTGAGTTCTGGATGTAGCACAGGAATATGAGCTTTCCGCTCCCAAATCTCAAGACATTCTGTCTTATCAAGCTACAATAAAACAGATCCTGTCTGTTTAATGCTGTCTGTTCTGTCATTGTGAACATTGCTTTTCCATTTATTGGGACAACAAATCCAATAATTTGTTCTGTGATTAAAATTATATATGGTTTTAAAAATTTTCTGCAACCCTAAATATGCAATGGGGCCTAAAAAGTGTCGGACATAAACTTGTTTTATTGCATTATTTTACCTTAGTGACGTTTCATAAACTAATTTCGAGAGGAGCACGTGATATGATTGAGCACGTCTGGCCACTCATCTGTAATCAGTAATAATCCAATCAGAGTGATTCTAGTCTACTATAAATGGATCATTTTCTCCCTACTGTTTCTATCTTCGTTTGGAAGAATCCCCCCTTCCACCCCATCTCCTCCTTTCCTCCCTTTTCTAAAGAGGGAGCTCTCGAGACCTACCTGATCTCGGATCTCCTGATATGCTTATCGACCGGGCGGGAGCCCTGGGCTCAAATATCTCCGAGCTCAGAGTTCTCTCCCGGGACAACATGCCAAACCTGCTTTATAGGCCAAGCATATCTAAGTGGGAACTCTTGAAATTACAGTTTTTCTCTGTCGCTTTGGTGCGTTTCTCACAACATTTGCACAACAGTTAATGCATTTCTCAAAACAATTAGTTCAAACTGCAAAACCTAGTTGGTAACCTGCAAAAGCGTGTCACTTGCTCAAAATGGAGAGCTCATTCCTCAAAAGCAAGTATTGATGCCAATGAAAGTGTCAGTGCCATGAAGATGAAAAAGTCCTGGCACCATTGTTTATGAACAAGATAGTCTAGCCTGATCTCACAAGAAAACGTAAGCATTTTACGTTTTGTCAGTTTAGTGGCTAATTCGTACGAATTCGTACAAGATCAGTCGTACGAAATTGTACGATTTTAAAAAGGAGGCGTGGCACCTAACCCCACCCCTAAACCCAACCGTCATTGGGGATGAGCAAGTCGTACGAAAATGTACGAATTAGATCGTACGAATTCATACGAATTAGCCACTAAATCAAAAAGTTACGAATTGCCGTGAAATTGTGTTGGATAGTCAAATGGCTTTGTCCTGTTTTCATTATGACAGTTTACTCTGTAATTTTTTCCAATGCAAAAAAGTCAGATTTTGGTGACACGTCCTGAAAATGCTCAAGACAGCACTATATACTATTTGCACAGCCATTTGGAATTTACAGTAAAGTTAGACATTACTGGATTTACTGAGGTATCTGAGTACAAGAGACAGAATATGTATGTTTCACATGTTTACTGCATTTATAAACACACCCTTATTTACAACAAACATAAACTTCCTTTGGGTAGAGCTGTGCACATCTGTAAACAATATTGCAGTACATATCAGAACTGAACAGTGGTGGAAAGAGTACTGTAAAATTATACTTAATTAAAAGTACCATTACTTGCCTAAAAATGTAGTGCAAGTAGAGTAAAAAGTATCGGTTGTAAATATTACTCGAAGTATGAGTAAAAAGTAGCCCTTTCAAAAGTACTCAAGAGTAGTGAGTAGTGAGTATTACACTGTTAAAACTGATGCGTTTACATGTAATTTGTGGATGTGTGTAAACGTAACATTCTGTAGTGCATCAAGTTATTGCCCAGCAGGCACACAACGTCATAAGACGTTATTATTAGGTTAGATTTAGGTTGTGACGTCAGGTGACCAAAATCCAATGTCTAGCCAGCGTATTTCATCAGGTATGGCAACCAAAATCCAACAACTGATGAATGTCAATAGTGGTAACGTCCACACAACGTCAAGCTGTTTCATCATTAGATGTTGAAATTTGGTTGGTTTTAGGTTGGACATTGACGTTGGCCTGATGTTGTGTTCCGACATCAACTTGATTTTCATTTCCAAACAAAATGCAACAACCCCATGACATTAAGGTACAACGTCAATCTGACGTCATGTTGACCTCTTGTGCCTGCTGGGTGTTTAAGGCCATTTCGGTCATCATACAATAAACATCCGTCATCTTCTCACCAGTGACATGCATCTAAACAGTCTCTGGGTCGATGCGCGTAAAGATTTTAGACATCTTCTTGGACACTTTGAAGACTTCCAAACAGTTTGCTGCATTTATTAATCGCCCCTGTATTGAGGTAGTTCATTATGATGCGATTTACCTTCTAAGTGTGATTTGATTGGACTCGCAGGACTGATTTTTCTAATCCCCATACACAAGAAAAAATAAAGTAGTGACTGCAGGTTGAAGGTATATAGTGGAGTAAAAGTACAGATACAGAACTAAAAATGTACTCAAGGGTAAGTAAAAGTACACATTTTTAAAACTACTCAGTAAATTACAATTCCTGAGGAAAACTACTCAATTACAGTTATTTAAGTATTTGTAATTAGTTACTTTACACCACTGTGAACTGAACCTACAACATACATAGGTCTGTAAATCACTCATCAAATTGTTCAATTTAGAAGACATTTTCAGGAAAAAAAAGATTTTATTTTTTTTTATAAAGTTAGCTTGACAGATTTTGACAACTAGTTCAACATTTTTGTATGTAATGACCCAAGTAATGAAATTAGGACTATTAGTTTTATATGGAATGACTATTCAGCATTCACAAGTTTAGTTCATTTTGACTGACATGACATAAGCAAATGATAATGTTAGAAACAGCAGAGAGTTGTATGAAAGCTATTGATGCATCTCCAAAAGCATTCGCAATTTTGCTGGAAGGAATGAGAAACTGCTACAATAATGTGCACAAATGACTAATTGTTTAGAGAAATGCATTAACTGTTGTGCAAATTTAAATAGTGTTGTGAGAAATTACAGAGTAAACTGTCATAATGAAAACAGGACAAAGCCATTTGACTATCTTGTTCATAAACAATGGTGTCAGGACTTTTTCATCTTCATGAGACTGACACTTTCATTGACATCAATACTTGCTTTTGAGGAATGAGCTCTCCATTTTGAGCAAGTGATGCACTTTTGCAGGTTATTAACTAGGTTTTGCAGTTTGTACTAATTGTTTAGAGAAATGCATTAACTGTTGTCCAAATGTAAATAGCATTGTGAGAAACAAACCAAAGCGACTGAGAAAAACTGTATTACATAAATCTTGTTATTATTTGTTTAATTTATGATAAAGTAATATCAATCACGGCTCAGTGGTTATCGTTGTCGCCTCACAGTAAAAAGGTCACTGGTTCGAGTCCCAGCTGGATCTCTTGGCATTTCTGTGAGGAGTCCAAAGACATGAGGTGTAGATGAATTGCATAAACTAAATACTAAATTGTGTGTGTGTGTGTGTGTGTGTGTGTGTGTGTGTGTGTGTGTGTGTGTGTGTGTGTGTGTGTGTGTGTGTGTGTGTGTGTGCGTGTGTGTGTGTGTGCGTGTGTGCGTGTGTGTGTGTGTGTGTGTGTGTGTGCGTGTGTGTGTGTGTGTGTGTGTGTGTGAATGAGAGCATGGGTGTTTCCTAGTACTGGGTTGTGGCTGTAAGGGCATCGTGAATCCGTAACACATATGCAGGAATAGTTGGTGGTTCATTCTGCTGTGGTGACCCCTATTAAAAAAGGAACTAAGCTGAAAACGAATGAATGAATGGATATATCAATCACATAATGTTTAATTTTTCAGTTTTGTTACAACTAGTTGAGTCATTACATACAGAAATGTTGAACTAGTTGTCAACATCTGTATCTAATCTAAATGAATGTAAATTTTGTATGCAATCTGAATATATAAATCTTATTTGTTAGGCCTAAATATATTTTTGGAGTGTAATTAAACTGTAATAATGCAACTTTAAAATAAAGTTCAACCATATATACTTCCTACGTATATACCTACTTTAATGAATACTGAAAACCGTACCAGAATTAAACACCAGGATGAAAGAAATGCCTCTCCAGCCACATTAAACAGAGGAAATTTATGACCAAGCTGCAGACATATAATTGCTTGATCCAATCAGACACTCAGAAATATATGTAATGGGATTAAAAAAAGTATTACATTGGCCTGATCACAGTGCAACAAATATGGTAAAATGAGTTTAAACAATTAGCACAGTGACTACTAACTAGTGAATAGGAAAAGAGAGAATTAACAGTATTAACAGTAGGAGCAAAGTTAAGCAAAATACTGAAGGAAACTAGCAGAAAGACTCACAGTGGAGATTCATTTATTTTCCTTCGGCTTAGTTAGAGGTCGCCACAGCGGAATGAACCTCCAACTGTTCCAGCATATCTTTTACACAGCGGATGCCCTTCCAGCAGCAACCCAGTACTGGAAAAAGCCTCATACACACTCATTCACACACACTCATACACTACGGCCAATTTAGTTTACTGAATTCACATATAGCGCATGTCTTTGGACTTTGGGGAAACCGGACCACTCAGAGGAAATGCAAACACAGGGAGAACATGCAAACTGGCCCAGCTGGGACTCGAACGAGCAACCTTCTTGCTGAGAGGTGACAGTGCTAACCACTGAGCCACCGTGACACCCCATTATTATTCATTCATTCATTTTCCTTCGATTTAGTCCCTTTCTTCATCAGGGATCACAGCAGTAGAATGAACCGCCAACTTCTACAGCAGCATATGTTTTACGCAGCGGATGCCCTTCTAGCCGCAACCCAACACTGGGAAACACTCATTCACACACATACACTACGTCCAGTTTCATTCATTCATTCATTTTCTTTTTGGCTTAGTCTTTTTATTAAATAGGGGTTGCCACTGCGGAATGAACCACCAACTTATCCAGCATGTTTTATGCAGTGGATGCCCTTCCAGCCGCACCTCAACACTGGGTAACATCCATACACTTTTGCATTCACACACTATGGCCTATATAGTTCACATATAGCGCATGTCTTTGGACTGTGGCAGAAACTGGAGCACCCAGAGGAAACCCACGCGAACACTAGGAGAACATGCAAACTCCACCAGTCACCGATCAATGCCAACTGACCCAGACTGACCTGAGTTTGGACTCAAACCAGCGACCTTCTTGTTGTGTCACCAACTTATCCAGCATGTTTTATGCAGCGGATTCCCTTCCAGCTGCAACCCATCACTGGGAAACATCCAGGGGCGGACTGGGAAAGCCTTTTCCAATGGGCCAAAGTTACAGGTAGTCAGGCCACATCTGATGCGATCTAGAAAATGAAGAGCGGGGGGGACTGCTGGCCGAAGACGGTTGCCAAAATCACGCTTTGGGAGGGGGGGGTTGTGCGCAGCAGGCCAGAATCACGGTGACAGGCCTGATTGACAGGCCACTCTGTGCTCCCTATGGCCAGTCCGCCCCTGGAAACATCAATACACACTCAATTACACACACGCAGTACGGACAATTCAGCTTACTCAATTCACCTATAGCGCCTTATTAAATAGGGGTTGCCACTGCGGAATGAACAGCCAACTTATCCAGCATGTTTTATGCAGTGGATGCTCTTCCAGCCGCACCTCAACACTGGGTAACATCCATACACTCTTGCATTCACACACATCCACTATGGCCAATATAGTTCACCTTTAGCGCATGTCTTTGGACTGTGGCAGAAACCGGAGCACCCAGAGGAAACCCACGTGAACACAGGGAGAACATGCAAACTCCACACAGAAATGCCAACTGACCCAGCTGAGGCCTGAACCAGCGACCTTCTTGCTGTGAGGTGATTGTGCTACCCACTGCGTCACTGTGACACCTATTATTATTATTATTATTATTATTATTATTATTATTATTATTATTAAATAATGTTAATCACGTTAATTTTATTACTCAGTTTATGAATTCCATAACCAACATTATCTCCCAATCTATCCTTGAGAATGAAGATGAATGCTCTCTGTCTGCAGGTCACTATGCAGCTTATTTCCCTGTTTTTGCCTTGTTTTTTATGAATATTGCATTCCGGACATTCTTGTGCTTATCACTTACAATTATCAAATAAAAATTTTCAATCTTCATTTTTCAGGGTTGCCTAAAAATATAAAGACTTTTGTTTTAGCCTGGGAATGGGGTAATTTTATGAAATTCAATCATATAATTTAATATGCTGAAGATTTAAAAGCACTTTGTGAAAGGGTGCCTATTTTAACTCAAATGATTTGAATTACTGGATGTGCAGCGCTGGATGTACTGTCTTTATATCTGTCTGTATGTCGCAGGAGTACAGTTTAACACTGTTATTTACCACAGTCTGCTGATAATACATCACCAGCTAAAATAAAATAAGCTTTAAAAGCTCAGGGGCACACACACACACAGAGAGAGACACGTACGCACATAACCACACACACTCATGCTAGCACATACACACACAGTCACACACACCCACATAGAAACGTATATACATTCACTCTCGCATTTACAAACGCACATGCACCCGCACACACACTCAGACAGACTCACTAAACACATACACACACATAGATATGCACATACATGTGCACACACGCTGACACGCACACACTCAGTCATGCTCACATGTACATATGCACACACATATGCATGCACACACACTCAAACCAGCTTGCACGTACACATACGCACACACAATCAGACTTACTTAACACATACACACATAGATACGCACATACACGCACACGCGCACACACTCAGTCATGCTCACATGTACATATGCACACACACCATACATACACGTGTTTTGCTACTGATTTACCTTCATAGCACACACACAAACTTGTACACACACTCAGACAAGCTCACAGGTAAACACACACACACACACTCATACTCACACACACACACAAAAACAAACATGAACATATGCACACACAAACACTCACTCACTAAACACATATACACAGACATAGATTGGCACATACATGCACACACTCACACACTTAGTCATGCTCACATGTACATGTGCACACACACCACACATGCATGCACACACACTCAGACCAGCTTACACGTAAACACACACACACACTCGCACTCTCACACACACACACAAAGACGAACATGAACATACGCACACACACACTCACTCACTAAACACATACACACACATAGATACGCACATACATGCACACACTCACACACTCAGTCATGCTCACATGTACATGTGCACACACACCACACATGCATGGACACACACTCAGACCAGCTTATATGTGAACACACACACATACTCACACACACAAAGACACTCATGAACATACGCACACACACTCACTCACTTAACACATACACACACATAGATAGGCACATACATGCACACGCACACACTCAGTCATGCTCACATGTACATATGCACACACAAAACACACACACATGCACACACACTCGTAAACACACACTCAGACCAGCTTACACGTAAACACACACTCACTCGTACTCACTCACACACTGGTTTCTTGAACATGACAACGAGTTCACTGTACTCAAATGGCCTCCACAGTCACCAGAACTCAATCCAATAGAGCACCTTTGAGATGTGGTGGAACGGGAGATTCGCATCATGGATGTGCAGCCGAAAAATCTGCAGTAACTATGTGATGCTATCATGTCCATATGGACCAAAAGCTACAAGAAATATTCCAGTATCTTGTTGAATCTGTGCCATGAATGATTAAGGCAGTTCTGAAAGCTAAAAGGGGTCCAACCCGGTACTAGTAGGGTGTACCTAATAAAGTGGCCAGTGAGTGTATATCTAAATACATAATACAGTGTAAAAACTAAAATGACTTGCCCTACAGATACATTTTTTGCAGTATTAAACATTTTGATAGTTCATAGTTTAAGCTTTTCAAAGTCAGCAAGGTAGGTGCATTTTAATTGGTGCTTGTTTTTGTAGTTACACCATTAGATTAAACATAAAAATTATTTCTTCAAATCTCTAATTACAATGAGAGTAAACGGCGAGTAAACTACAACACATATATGTAGCTTTGACTTTGTAAGCCGTTATAGCTTTCATGTGACAAATGCTGTAGTCCAACAATTAGCATAGCATACTTAATCTCTGTCTGGTCTTAAATTATTTCCAGCAAAGTGCACGTGGTTCCACACAGCTGACCCTAAAAATACAGACAATTAAGAAATACCACAATATGACTCTTGACAGCTGTGTAATATTCATTTTCTGATGCTCTCTTTTTGATCTCATACCAAAGACGTTTGGCAGTTGTGTGCTCCACCTACAGGCCAAACAACGAAAAACCCAATGACAAATTTGAAGGCTTTTCACTTATTTAATCAAACAATTATTCATATTCATATTCATATTATTATTTATTTATTTATTTATTTATTTATTTATTTATTTATTTATTTATTTATTCAGTGTATCAAAACAGACCTGCTTATTATTTCTATTTGTCACTTTGTAATTACTGTCTCCTAAAGTTATTACCACACGTTATTATTGAAAAATTATTATAAATAAAAATACCTTTTTAAGTGACAGCATCATCTGAATTTAAGCATTTTCTGTCTTACAGGTTACTATAAGGAAGTAAAACTCTTTTTTTATGAAAATCAATTTGCCCCCTAAATATACATATGGATATTAGTCGCTAAAACATTTCTATAGTAGTTTTTTTTATAGTACATATTTTTACAGTCTAATACTAATATATTTTTATTACATATTTATATTAAATATTTAATAATTTTTTATATTAAATATTTTCATGTTATTCATTCATTTTCCTTCGGGAAACACCCATACACACTCATACACACACAAACACTACGGCCAATTTAGTTTATTTAATTCACCTGTACCACATGTCTTTGGGGGAAACTGGAGCACCCGGAGGAAACCCACACGAACTTGGGGAGAACAAACAAAATCCACACAGAAATGCCAACTGACCCAGCCTGGACTCAAACCAGTGACCTTCTTGCTGTAAGGTGACAGTGGTAACCACTGCGCCACCGTGTCACCCTATTTTCATGATATGCAAATGGTAAATAAAATACGTCTAGTACACAATTTGTTTATCATATCTGGAGCCTCACATGAGTCTCAACAGTAAACTTTCTATAATTATTCTTTCTTTCTTTTTTTCTTTCTTTCTTTTTTCCTTTTCTTTGATTTCAGTCAGTCGACCACTGTCAAGTCTTTATTTTTTCATTTTGTTTCATTTACTTTTGGTTTCCAACTTTAAATGTTAAGGCTTCAAACTGACTGATTAATTCCCAGAATCATATTTAAGAATACATTAAATGCCTTGAGCAAAGCAAAAAAAAAACAAATAAACTAACAAAAGAAATGCATCTCTTTTTATAGTCCAGAAAAAGCAGTTATTCAAACCTCGTTGTCACCATTGCAAACATAGTTTTTCTTTCTGTTAGGTGGTTTGGCTATGTTTCCAGGTAAAAAAAAAATGTGGCAAATCCAACCCAGGCTCATTCTGAAACCGTAGTCCCGAGGACGTTTCTGGAGACAGCGAAATACGTCCTGGAAGGTACGTATTATTGCAGTTTTTGGTTTTCGTGAATCCGTGAGAGGCCGCTGTGTGTGCTTTTTTGCTTCTCAGATGTCTCCCGCGAGTGCCGTTAGCGCTGTTCTCGCGTAAACTCCCCAGAGGCCGCTGTGGAACAAACGTCTGTCTGTCCGACTGGCTGAATGACTCCTCCTTCCCTGAACCCAACCAATTTTACCGATTGACCCACCCGCCCTAAACCCAACCAACAATTTACAAAAGCCGTCCAGAAAAAGAAAAGCCCTCATCTGATTTTTTTACCACGTTTTTGGATTTTACCACATTCTCACCCTGTTATGAACTTGTTCACTTTATTTTTTGGATTCAGTTTTAGTCTTATCTGATTTCTGGAACCGCTCTTCCCCAGACTCGAACCCGGTCATCGTCATCGTGGTTAACTCCTCTCTGCGTCTCAAGTCCACCAATGTACAGGACGAGCTAACCGGACAAACTGCTTGCGGTGGGAAAGCCCTCCACATGAAGGTAAGCGGTCAGCCGGTAAGCGCTAAAAGGAACGGTGTCATACCACCCCGCAGCGTTCGCTTAAAAAATGAAATGCAGCCATACGTACCTCCGGCTACATAATTCGCAGCCTCCAGAAACGTTCTCGGGACTACGTTTTCAGAATGAAATCAGATGTGGATTTTTAAGCTGATGAATTTAATTGTGTTTCCCATTTAGTGGGCTATTTAGTGTACATCAGACTTAAAGACAACACTCTGTGAGTGTGACTGGCCTGTACTAGAAAAAAAAAAACATGATTTAAATCAGTGGTTCCCAGTGACCATGTATTGACATGCACACTGCAATGTGTTTCCAGTTCAAACCAATGTTGAACAACTCTACAGTTCAAATGCAGGTTTTGACAAAAAAAAACCCTCCCATTTACACCCATTGAAACTCTTTTGTGTGGTCAAAATTCGATATCACTATTTAGATTTTTAGGATGCACATTACATTGTTTCTTGCTATGCAGCATTCAAATAGTGTTTTGTATTGCCCTAAAATAGCAGACTGGCTTAATCAAAATGTAGAAGTCATCTATGACCATAGGTGGCGCTAATGTAAAAACATATTTACCCAGGGTTTTGTTCTAGAATACTTCTGGAAAATAAAAATATTAATTGATCATTTAACTGTGGTCAATTGCACAGTGGTAAACCTGTGTTGTGATTACTGTGTTTTCCAGCGATTTCTGTTTCTTACCTGTGTTTAGTTCATGTTGGCTTAGTTTCCTTCATTTATTATTACATCAGTTGTTACTATGGTTCCAAATTTAACTTCACCTGTGCCTTGTTTATCTGCTTGTTGTGCTCACCTGCAGCCAGAGTCTGAACAATCCTTGCAATAACCACCAGTTGAGCTAATGATTTGATGTAAAATCTTCAAACCTCTTCCTCGTTCTTACTAACTTTTCTTACTTTGCTGGCCACACCTATTCTTCAAACTCCATCTTTGCTGAACATGCCTCTAAGCTTTTTCAATCTTTGTTGGTTTAGTTCATTCCCTGGCTCCAGCCTATGTCCTTTTTGTTTGTTTGTTTGTTTTGTTTGTTTGGCCTGGTCATTAGCTACAGGTCTCATCCTTAGGTTATGTCAAGCTTCATAATTCCTTCATTCTTAGTGATGGCATTCAGCCTAACTTACCTACAAGCTTCAACTTCATCTTTAGGCTTCCTGACTCTACTGTGGCCCTAGGATCACCTGTCTTCAGTACAGGTTTACAGGCCAAAGTCTCTGCCTTGTCCCATTAGTCTTTTGCCTCCATCATGACTGGCCATCCCACCGGTTTCACCTAGGTTCATCTTCCCAACTCATCCTCTTGGCTCTGTTGCTTAGTCTATTGGGCCCTCATTCATGGGTCCTCAATCCGGTGGAATTCAAAAATAATTGCTTTGAAATACAGCAATACTGGTTATCCTGGTTAAATTTATTAAAAAGCACCTACTCTGCAAAACTGAGTCATTGAAGACAAAATGGATTCATTTTGCTCCCCTCGATTGTACATTTAGATTGTACATTAAGATTGTACATTTAGATAACATAGATTATACATAGATAACAAAAAAGACTGCAAAGTGTGGCAGTTATACAGTGATGGATCTTGAGAGGTATATGATTTATAATAGTATAATCACCTGAGATACAGCTTCGTGATTATAATAAATCAAAGTGTAACTCCTAGCTGGACCAGGAGGCCTTTCTGTATGGAGTTCCCATGTTCTCCAGGTGCCTCTGGGTGATTCGGTTTCCTCGACAGTCCAAAGATATGCACCATAGGTGAATTGGATAAGCTAAATTGACTAAAGTGTGTGTATGGGGGAGTGTGTGGTCATTTCCCAGCACTGAGGGTTTACATTCAGTGCAAGGTTGTGGATGGAAAGGTATGTGGAGTGTAAAACAATTGCAGTGTGATTGGTTGTTCATTCCGCTGTGGCGACCCCTGATAAAGCAGAGAATAAGTCGAAGATAAGTGAGTGAGTATTTGCAAAGGCCAACACATCAGAACAGAACAGCAACATGATTGTAAATGAATCGAATCAAATTGTTCAAATTTACATAAAATGTTTTGATTATAAAAAGTTGCTGGTAACACTTTATTTTGATGGTCCATTTGAGTATTAGTAGACTGTCTGCTTAATATCTGATGATACTATTGATAAACAGACATTTAACTGACTATAAGAAACTTAGCAAGTACATGTCAACTTACACTAACCCTAACCCCAACCCTAACCTAATAGTCTACTCATAATCTAATGAGATTTAGTTGCAACGTAACTTAAATTCAACAAACAGACCCTCAAAATAAAGTGTGGCCAAGTTGCTCTCCGCTACCGGTCATTTCTGCCATTTCAAATGTGATTGAGAATTGCTTGTTTTGTTGTTTCTTGGTTTCAGAATAAGGCTCCACGCTCATCTAGAAAGCTGCAACTTATTTGCATTTAAAGGGACACACATGCATTTTTATTCCACATCCAAGTCAGAAATAGCAAATTTGACAAGTTGTAATAAATTATGTGTGTGGAATTATGAGCTGAAACTTGACAGAAACATTTTGGGGACCTTCTATCACTCATTCAATCTGGTTACCTTAAATGGCTGTGCCTTGTTTCCAGCAGGCTTTGAATTTCAAGCCAGTGCAACTCAATCTAGGCCTGATCCATGGATCTTACATGTCATGGGTTTATTTTATAATGCACATAGGGGAATTGATTATGATGTATATCACCAAATGCATTGCAAACATTTTTGCTTTCCTGGCTTTCTTTCTGATATTTCGCAGACACAAGCACTCTTGCTTAAAATGCCTATACCAAATGATAGAAATTTTAAAAGAAAGCAATTTCAGAGGGAAAAAAACATTGCATAATGAAATGCATGAAATATTGTGGTAACATTTATTTATTTAATTAAAAAAATTCTCTTTCTTCACAAGATATATTTAGGCTCAGGGGCGTCGTTAGACCCAATTTACTGGGGCACGTGCCCCAGTAAAAATCTCCAGTGCCCCAGTAAATGCATTGAGATATGATTTACTTCATTTGCAAGTGTATTTATTAAGAGTGGTAAATTACGAAATAAAGACCTTATTCTCTATGTGCAACCGAACCAACGCTGGTGAAAGCAATGTAGTTTAATCAAAAAGCAAACTGACGCATCTCCGCGTGTGCGCAGAAAACCCGCGGCCCTCTCGCACGCGCGTTGAAAACCTGCGCGCCTCTCGCACGCGCTGCTCTTCTGCCGGTGCAAGTCCCGGTAGTTAACATGTGCGCCAAAAAAGCAGGCTACTTGCTTGTCACGCGCCGCTCATGCGTTGTAAAATCGGCGTAACGGCCTTTTTTGTTTAGCTAGTTGACAAAACTTAACTTTAAACAATATGACGGTGATCTTACTAAGCATGCCTTCTGATAAATTTTTTGTATGAAGCAAAAAGGAGGGATGAGGAAATGAGGAGGGATGACAAGTCAGGGAGGTAAAGACTTAATAAACCTAATTCTCTGCCATGTGTCAAGTCTAAGACAGCAGATATTTTATTGAATTGTCTATAGAATTTCATTCAAATGAAATTAATATTTATGCAAAAGATTTCTTAAATGATCTTAGCATATCACTCCAGTTGTGTCTAAACATTGTTTTCCAGTTATAATAATGTATAACAATAATACTTTTATTTATAATAAATATTTATAATATATATATATTTTTTTTAATTTATTTATTATTATTATTATTATTATTATTATTATTTATTTATTTATTTATTTATTTTTTTGAGGGGGGATGGGGGAGGGGGTGCCCCAGTAGAGCTTTATGTCTAGCAACACCCCTATTTAGGCTGTATTCAGAGAGAGAACCAGTTAACAGACAATTCTGTCATAAATGGTAAATTTAGATTCTTTAGTTTACCTAACTCGCATATCTTTGGGCTTTGGAATGAATTTTGTTAAATAGGCAAGAGATGTGTAACAGATAAATACATCTAAGTATATAAGCTTAACCTCTAAGGTTAACAGAAAAGTAAATTGAGTGAATGCAGTCAGAAGTGAGTATTACTGTAAATATCACTGGGCAGATATCTTTGATGTTCATTGATTCATTTTCTTTTTGGCTTAGTCCCTTTATTAATCAGGGGATGCCACAGCGGAATGAACCGCCAACTTTTTCAGCAAATGTTTTACACATCGGACTCCCTTCAAGCCACAACCCAACACTGGGAAACTCCTGCATTCACACACATACACTACGGCCAATTTAGCTTATTCAAATTCCACCTCACGACTCTGCCACAGCACGCTCGCTAGTCAGTTTACCTGGCTAGCGAGCGTGCTGTGGCAGAGTCGTGAGCAATCATCTGAGTGAGTGGATACTAGTATACAGTGGTTACGTTTGATTGTTTTTTTTTTCTTCTTTGGTTTGTTTTTGTGTTATATATATTCGTCTTTATATTTAATTTGTTGATTTGATACTTTGTATTTTTGTATATATATATTTTTGGACTTTTTATGGACACTGTATATATATTTTGCACTGGACATATCCTCCACATCGTTGTAAATAAATACCACCTTTTTTACACTTCCGGGTCAGGCCATTGTGTTTTGGATTTTTGCCATTGGGTTTTTTTTTTTTGTTTTGTTTTGGGTTTATTGTGGTATTAAGGCCTCCCACGCCTCCCACTCTGGGTTCACTACATCACAGCATGTCTTTGGACTGTGGGAGAAACCGGAGCACCTGGAGGAAACCCACGCGAACACGGGGAGAACATGCAAACTCCACACAGAAAGGCCAACTGACCCAGCTGGGGCTCGAACCAGTGACCTTCTTGCTGTGAGACGATTGTGCTACTCCCTGCACCACCGTGAAGGGTGTCGCACATGACAGTTGGAAGTATCGCACACCAGACGTGCACATTCGCACACTATTTAAAATGAAACTAATCAGATGGCAGAAATATGAGTCCTGAGTCGCAGCTGGGCGCCGCGGACAGCCACTGACTTGCAGCACCTGTGTGTGTACCCTGATAGAAACCTATGTTTAGAATTCTGAAATGCATGGCACTGCGGGGCGCTCCGTGGCACGTCATCGAGCGGCGCTTCTGGTGTGCGACCCCCTTGATGCTCATATCTTTGATGTAATGCACCAAAACTACACATATATAAGTTTAAAGTAACTTTTAATCAACCAGCAAGTTTTTTCTTTTGTTTGTTTGTTATTTTTTATCAGAACTAACGGGCTTTTCCTAAAAGATAATAAGACCATGTACAAGAGGCATCATTATGAAAAATAATAATAATAATAATAAAATTCTCAGCTTTAATATATTATTATTTTAGCTTAAATATTTAATATAGCTTATAATATATTAATATATTATAAATTCTCAGCTTATATATATTTATAAAAACAGACTGGAGGGTTTTTGTTATTATTACTATTGTGTTACTATTGTGTTATACAGCCGAGGCTCGAACCAGCAACCTTCTTGCTGTGAGGCGACAGCACTAGTTACTGCGCCACTGCGTTGCCTATATATATATATATATATATATATATATATATATATATATATATATATATATATATATATATATATATATATATATATATATATATATATATATATATATATATATATATATATATATATATATATATATATATATATATATATATATATATATATATATATATATATATATATATATATATATATATATATATATATATATAGGCAACGCAGTGGCACAGTAGCTAGTGCTGTCGTCTCACAGCAAGAAGGTTGCTGGTTCGAGCCTCGGCTGAGTTTCCCCCACAGCCCAATAACATGCGGTACAGGTGAATTGGGTAGGTTAAATTGTCTGTAGTGTATGAGTGTGTATGGATGTTTCCCAGAGATGGGTTGCAGCTGGAAGGGCATATATATTTTAAAAATATAAAAGGTGTCTATCCTCTCTTTGTATGTTGGTTTCGATGACTGCACTGCAGAATTGAGTGTTTAGTATTGATGCAACTCCGTGTTGGCATGAAGCAGGTAATCTGAGCACAGCTTTGGAGAATCAATGCCACTCTCTTGGTCGGCAGTAGCTGATCTAGTTCACATGGACACATTGAGAGGCAGATTGGGGCCACCGCATTACAGCAGTTTTTTATATATATATATATATATATATATATATATATATATATATATATATATATATATATATATATATATATATATATATATATATATATATATATATATATATATAAACTGTCTACAAAAAAATCTACTTTGTGCTTTTATTTGACCTTTATTATTATTATTATTATTATTATTATTATTATTATTATTATTATTATTATTATTATTATTATTATTATTATTGAATAATAAGCTAGAAGAAATGCAAACCGGAGATTGCAATTTTAACCTCTGTACTATCAGGCAGGTCAAGATGTGTGCAGAAAAAGATCCCAGAAACAAATTTGCTGGTTAGCTGGAAGAAAACACTCCTGCAGACATATCAGCACACTGTAGCATTTGGCTGGATAGCAGCAGTGAACCTCTCTGGGGTTTTTAGGTGGCTGTTTGGAAAAGCTGACACTCACAGGCATATTGCTTTAGAGGGTGACAAATGGTTGTACTAAAGTCTTCCATAGGGTATATGTAGCTGTCAGCAACCATAGTGAACAGCCTTAATCTCACTTTCAAAAGCTCAACAGTCATTTTAATTCAGGCATCTGAGTGGACTCGCTTTTGACAGCATCTCAACATGCGATGCTGCAGACGTGAATGACACACTGTAAGAAGAATGTTTCGATGCGGTGTAATTTGGGGTAATAAGCGGTAGTGAATGAGCTCAGCAAGGCGCCTTTATTGAGAATAATCCATCAGAGTGATCTGATGAGTACTGATAAATGATTAACCTAGGGCTACATGATAAGCAGCCTATTAAATGTCTCAGATATGTGATCCGTGAAGGGCGATATTACATACTGTCGCCTAGATCAACCCTCATACGTCAAGACAAACTTCATTACAGTGATGGAACGCCATTGGAGAAAAGAGTGGAGGAGTTGAGAGGTAAAAGAGCACACTACTGATATGCTGAACAGATCCCATTAATAGGTTTAATCCCAATTTCAGAATATACATATACTCCTTAGACCTCCCTAACAAAAAATTTGACACCTTCTTTAATATTACTGTATGTTGGTTAAATTAGGATTTAAACTTGGTCATAATGGATACATTTAAATAAAACAGTATTTTTTTTATTTAAAGGGATAAGATCCTATTAATCCATTTAATTCCAATTTCAGAATATACATACTCCTAAAACTTCCCTAACAAACAAACTTCACGGCTTATTTATTACTGTATGTTGGTTTAATTAGGTTTTACACTTGGCCACAATAAATACATTTATATAAAAACATTTTATTTTCAATTTAAAGGGAAAGTTCACCCAAAACTGAAAATGTTGTTATCATTTACTGAACTTACACTTGTCACAAACTTGTTTCAGTTGAAAAGAAAAGAAGTTATTTAGAAACATGTTGGAAACCTGTAACCATTGACTTTCGTAGTATTTGTTTTTCCTGCTATGGAAGGATGGTTACCGGTTACAATGGTTACAGGTTTTTAATTTTTAATTTTTCAAAATATTGGAAAACGGAAACTCAAAGGTACTAAAAAAATATTTGAGTAAGAATTTGGGTGAAAATAAATATTTTTTGAGTGAGTTATTCCTTTAAAAGTTTAATTTTATGCCAAAAAGCAAACAACAAAAATTTTAGAGCTTCCAGAAATGTGAAAAGAGACAGTTGTAGCCGGTGGGATTCAATTGGCTAACACTCTAATACTTCATATACACATAAAAAGATAGCGTTGACTTGTCTGTCGTTACAGTCACTAGCTTTTTATGGGCTTATCCTGAAAATTGTGAATTGAAAGATTATGAAAATTGCTGTGAATCATTTTTAGAAAGTTTGAATTAGACGTTTATTAACTGAAAAAATTAATTTAGCTGCTTGTCCAAACTCATATTTAAAATGAGAAAGAACTCAATACTTTTTTTTACAACCCCAAATCAGAAAAGAGTAGGGACAGTAAGGAAAATGCTAATGAAAAAGGAAAGTAGTGATTTACAAATTTACTTTGACTTGTATTTCATTGCAGACAGTATGAACACAAAATATTTCATACTTTGACTTCTGTGATGGCACCAATCTTGCTGAAAAGTACATTTTGGAGCACAATATGCTGCCTTGTTTTCCAGGGACACCCATGCATATTTCAACAAGAGAATGCAAAACCACATTCTGCACACATTACAAAGTCCTGGCTGTGGAGGAAGAGGATACAGGTACTTGATTGGCCTGTGCGCAGTCCCGACCTGTCTCCAATAGAGAATGTGTGTCTTATTTTGAAGCGCAAAACGCGACAACAAAGACCCTGCACTGTTGCCCAACTTATGACTTGTTTGCAGGAAGAATGGGACAAAATTACAGCTGAGACATTTCATTACTTGGTGTCTTCAGTCCCTAAATGTCTTTTAAGCAATTGTGGAAAGGAATGACAACATTACAGAGGTAAATGCTTCACTGTTGCAACTTTTTTTTTTTATGTGTTGCAAGAACCAAAATACAATTAAAATACAAGTCAAAGTAAATTTAGAAATCACTACTTAGTTTTTTTTTGCATTTTCCATACCGTCTCAACTTTTTCTTATTTGTGGTTGTATGTTCAATCCACTTAAAAAAACAAACAAAAATCTATTAAGTTAATTAATCGATTTGTTTTGGGACAACATGAAGGAATTGTGTGGAACTCAACATTATTTACAGTGCACAGTGGGTTGTTGTAGCCCAATATTGGGTCAAATATGGACAAACCTAACCATTAACCAACTTAAATTTGACTGAAAAAATTAACCCAATGTTGGGTTTGTCCATATTTGATCTAATATTGGATTATGACAACCCAGTATTTTTGTTTTTAGTGTGCAATTCTTCACCTTTAAATATATGGGCCTGTCACAATAATCAATATATTGACTCATCGTACAACACATGGACATGACTTCAATCATTTCTGGTGATGCAATATATAGCCCATACATAAAAAAAACAATTCTAGCAATATTTTAGCTGATTGCACAACCTCCCTATCTCTATTGAAGGTGTCTAAGGTAAAAAATAAATAAATATATATATATATACAGTATTTACTATAAATTACCATAGTATGTTTTCATGTGGGTGCCTGACAATTGAAAATAGATCTGGTAGCAGCTATCACAGCTTCTGTTACTTTTTACCTTGCACTTTTCTGTTAAGATTTATTCTTTTTATCTGTTCAGGATAATATACATTTTCACATGCAGATTCCAATGCTGAATTATTAAATTACTAAAATGACTATAGTTAAATTAAATACTCTAACAGATAAAATATCATAATTTCATATTATACATACACACACACACATATATCTATATCTATATCTATATATATATATATATATATATATATATATATATATATATATATATATATATATATATAGTGTAAATATATTGTCATTATATAATGAGTGGCATAAAATGGTCTTAAAATTACAATAATATAATTTATCGCAATATATTTTGGTGCAATATATCAAACAACAAAAAAAGATATCGTGACAGGCCATTATATATATAGTTGATTTGGTTTCATGCCGAGTTGGGTGTTAAAATGATATCTGTGTTTCATTCTTCAGTGTTACATTCTTAGACACAATCAACCTGTGCAACATCAGTCATGCAAGTAAAAAACTACATCGGTGTAGTCTACATCAGCCCCAATGCCCATCCTCCTTTCTCAGATGAAAAATTCAAAAGACGTACTGAATCTTGTGGAAATCCTACAATTTTTGCAATTTGATCAAGCCAGGATTAAAAGAGCCATTGTGCTTGTCAATAAGGTACGTGACAGCTCTGTGGTATCATATTGACTGTTGCGTATTAATACCCCATGTCCTATTGGTCCATCAGCTGATTGTTTGGAATGTAAATGATGTGGCTGATGCTCTGGTGACTGATGGATTAAATTCCAATTAATCAGTTGCTCCATCAGTTTCCCTCATTCCGATCAAATATCTCCTGAGTGCAAACTCTTCTTTCAGAGGTATTAGGAGAAATAAACACTTTGGAAGTCATTTTCATCAATCTATAGCAAATGTCAGTGACTAGAGGTCTATGCGTGCTTGTGAAAAAGAAAGTATGAAATTTGTTATGAATGGTTTAATTTTAGAGTTGTTGAAACTAAACTGTAAAAAAAAAATATATATATATATATATATATATATATATTTGTCTAGTGCAAAGAAAAAATGAAATGAAAATTAAAAACAACACAAACAATGAGTTAAATCCAATGGATATATACATTACCGGCCACTTTATTAGGTACACCTGTCCAACTGCTTGTTAACGAAAATTTCTAATCAGTCAATCACATGACAGCAACTCAATGTATTTAGGCCTGTAGACATGGTGAAGACAATCTGCAACCGAGCATCAGAATGGGGTCGAAAGGTGATTTAAGTTACTTTGAACATGGCATGGTTGTTGGTGCCAGACGGGCTGGTCTGAGTATTTCAGAAACTGCTGATCTTTGGGATTTTCACATACAACCATCTCTAGAGTTTACAGAGAATAATCCGAAAAAGAGAAAATATCTAGTGAGCGGCAGTTCTGTGTGCGCAAATGCCTTGTTGATGTCAGAGGAGAATGGCCAGACTGGTTTCAGCTGATAGAAAAGCAACAGTAACTCAAATAACCACTCATTACAATGAGTAACGAGGTATGCAGAAGAGCATCTCTGAATGCACAACAACATGAAACCTTGAGGTGGATGGGCTACAGCAGCAGAAGACTACACCAGGTGCCACTCCTGTCAGCTAGGAACAGGAAACTGAGGCTACAATTCACACAGGCTCACCAAAATTGGCCAATAGAAGATTGGAAAAGCGTTGCCTGGTCTGATGAGTCTCGATTTCTACTGCAACATTCAGATAGTAGGGTCAGAATTTTGCGTCAACAACATGAAAACATGGATCCATCCTGCCTTGTAATAACGGTTTAGGCTGGTGGTGGTGGTGTAATGGTGTGGCGGATATTTTCTTGGCACACTTTGGGCCAATTAGTACCAGTTGAGCATCGTGTCAACGTCACAGCCTCTTCTGATGGCACTTCCAGCAGGATAACGTGCCATATCATAAAGTGCGAATCATCTCAGACTGGTTTCTTGGACATAACAATGTTTTCTGTACTCAAATGGCCTCCACAGTCAGCAGATCTCAATCCAATAGAACACCTTTGGGATGTGGTGGAATGGGAGATTTGCATCATGGATGTGCAGTTGACAAATCTGCTGAAACTGTGATGCTATCATGTCAATATGAAATCTTTGAGGAAAGTTTCCTTGTTAAATCTATGCCACGAAGGATTAAGACGGTTCTGAAGGCAAAAGAGGGTCCAACCAGGACTGAAAATTCTCATTTAAATAATTTACTTCATTCATTCATTTTCTTTTCGGCTTAGTCCCTTTATTAATCAGTGGGTCGCCACAGCAGAATGAACCGCCAACTTATCCAGCATATGTTTTATGCAGTGGATGCCCTTCCAGCTGCAACTCATCACTGGGAAATACCCATACACACTAATTCACACACATACACTAAAGACAATTTAGCTTACCCAATTCACCTTTAGCGCATGTCTTTGGATTGTGGGGGAAACCGGACCACCCAGAGGAAACTCACGCCAACACGGGGAAAACATGCAAACTCCACACAGAAATGCCAACTGACCCGGCCGAGGCTCGAATGAGCAACCTTCTTGCTCCAAAGACATGCGGTACATGTGAATTGGGTAAGCTAAATTGTCCATAGTGAATGTGTATCAATGAGAGTGTATGGATGTTTCCCAGTGATGGGTTACCAGTGAAGGGCATCCGCTGCGTAAAACATATGCTGGATATGTTAGCGGTTCACTCCGCTGTGGCGACCCCAGATTAATAAAGGGACTAAGCCGAAAAGAAAATGAATGAATGAATGAATGTATTACATATGGATGTGTATATATAAATACCACAAAATTAAGTCAAATATTTTGCTAAATAAATCTTGTTTTAAAATCTAAAGCAATAGATACATCATGTAAAATGAAGGCAGAAAGTTCTGGACAACACCTGATAGCCCAATTTTGTGGAAGTGATTTCATACAACCACGAAAAAAAGATCCGATAAATAGATCGAACCCTGTCTGACAAACAAGCCTGGTCAATTATACAAAATAAAATCAAGTATTCATAAGTAGAAGGTAATGGGATATTCACTGACAGATTGAATAATTCAGCTTGCTTAGGTGTCTCTGGCATTAGTTTGTAGCTAATGGTTGCCTTGCTAAAAAATTCATGTGAAACAATGCTTGAGTGAGAAGATAGGCATAATTATGCCTACTTAATTTACTTCGCTCTGCTGCAAATTAAATGCTCGCTCCTAAAGAACGCCTGTCCATTTAACACAGGTGTAATGTAAATGTATTGTCAATTGATTTATGAATTTGATCTCTGGCCCACTCAACGCTCCTTCCCAATTTCATTCATAAATCTTTCATTGAGAACAATTACGCATGCAGCTTCTCTTCATAGCTGCATTATCTGACCTGAATGCCCTTGTGACGGCTGTGTAATGGACACTAAATATTCTGAAATGACCTAGTTAAGGTTATACATTCAGACTGGAACAGTAGTCGTTGATTTCTTTATTTCTTATTTTAATTAATGGTACTCCACTACTGTCTGCTGAAGATGGCTTAAAAATTATTAGTTACCCTCCTTATGTACGAGACATATTCACGTAAAAATTTTGCATTCAAATCATCACATCATGATTGACATTTAATTTAATGCTATTATTTTAATATCATAATTAAAATCATCTAAAAATTGGAATTACACCTCTAATTATCAAGCTTTACTATGCATTATGTAATGCAAATCATATGCTTGACTACGAACATGCTGCAGTGTCATGTATAATTAGATGTAAATCAGCTGCGATGAGTGTGTGACAGCTCAAAACACACACATACGCACACACATGCTTCCTACCAACCATAATAGTGCTGAGCGCTGGTGATCCCATCGATCTAGGGAATAATTCTCTATGAAACTGATGGATGGGGACAGCCATTGACAGAAAAGCTAAAGAGCACTTTGAGACGTCCCCTGTGAATAGCTATGATGGAAAATAGATTGTTGAAAAAAGATTTATGTTTGTATTCCCCAGCCACACGCACACACACACACACACACAGCTGTCCTATGTCAGCTAGTGGTTTTGGTGGACAGATCAATTGGGATTTCCTGTGTTAATGCTCAAGGCAGGATTATGCTGTCAGGTTTTCTATTGTCGGCAAAAATGCATATGTTTTCAACATGATCTCATGAGTATTCATTTGTATTTTATGTAAAGTGTGATTCTAGTACAAATATTTACTTACATTTGCAAAAAAAAAACACAGAAATGTTCCACTTTCACAGTATTGAAATGAATAATTTACATCTTTATTTAATATATGACTACTTAAATCATGTAATGAATTAAGGTGGTTTCCTTTGTGTTTATAATCAGATTATTGCTTTCAATACAAAGCAAGCACATTTATAACATTTGGCATGTTCGATTAATGTATCATTCTATAATATGTGATCTCGGGTGCCATAAAAATATTAGCATCCTCTGTAATGTGTTTAAAATAAATTAACTAAACTTTAAAGGACACCTATTATGTATCTTTTTACAAGATGTAATACAAGTTTTGGTGACCCTAGAGCTCAAAATACCCATTAGAACATTTAGGGGTCTTTTTTAACGATCTAGGCACAAAGTCTAAAGCGCATGGCGCAAAAGCATTGTGGGCATGTCCGGATCCGCTTTTGCTATTTAAGCACAGAAAAATACGCTCTGCGTCCCGGCGCATGGTCTAACAGGGTTGTGCTTATTCTCTTAATGAGTTATGGGTGTGTTTTGAGTTTAATGTGCATTAAACCAATCACTCATCTCCTATTCCTTTTAAGGGTCAGTTGTGTCGCGCCATGGCGCAATTGCTATTTACATGGTGGACTTTGTAAGTGGAAAAACTGAACGCTTCACTAGCGAGAAAACAGTTAAACTGACCATCTGCAGCGCGAGGATAAAGAACGAGCCTCCTCCATTCTATGGGGCGAGTTTAGTATCAAAAGTAATTCACGCAAAAGACATGATGTACACATGCTGTAACAAACAGGACTGACAACCACTCATCCAGCCAGCAGAGGGAGCCCTCACCTGAATTCTGACTGCCAGTTCTTCGTTGGTTACTTTCGTGTTTGGGGGCCATATTAACCTGGCCACACCAAACACTCAGTGCGAAGTATTGCCAGTATCTGCTGCCTTACCGAGCGTTTTCTCACTGTTTTGTTCTGCCTTTCTGTTATGACCTTTGAGCCTGTGTTTGTTGACTACTGATTTTTGGATTACTGTTTTTGCCTTGGTTGCCTTGGAGGACTTTCTGTTTGTTATTCTGAACTTGCATTCTTACCGATCTATTAAACTTCTTGCATTTGGATCTAATCTGTTTCCATGTCGTCACCGCC
Source organism: Danio aesculapii (assembly GCF_903798145.1). Lineage (NCBI taxonomy): Eukaryota > Metazoa > Chordata > Actinopteri > Cypriniformes > Danionidae > Danio > Danio aesculapii. The sequence continues at coordinate 49,755,067 of NC_079450.1, read as the reverse complement.
GCCATTGTCACACATGCGTAGCCAAATTCACATGCGCAAAATATTTATATATATATATATATATATATATATATATATATATATATATATATATATATATATATATATATACAGTAACAATTCATGTGCACAAAATAAAAATAAATATTTATAAAATACGTTTACAAATGCAAAAAAATACGTTTACAAAAACTGCTCTCCTGGCAGCAGCAGCAGGCGACTCTTACCTTTCAGCCAATCAGATGAGAGCTGTATTTGATGTGACCCACTCTGCACACCTTTTGCACACTCTGATCCTCTTCAGCATGGCGAACGGAGAAAGAGATGCACAGGCTTCAAGCCAGAACTATTAAATTCCCTGACTTGAGGCAAAACCTTAAAATAGGCTACATTATTTGTGAGTTTGCATAGCTGTTCCTGGCAGTTAGATATAAAAATAAATAAACGCACGCACTCAAGATGAGCAGCAGTTTTCTGTTCATTTCTCTCTCACACACAAACTTTTGTTTCTTAAGTGCGTAAAATATATTATGATACATAATAGACATTTTGCATGCTTATCAAGGTAGGCTATGACATTCAGTTTGGCTACGCATGTGTACATCGTATCTTTTGTGTGAATTTCTTTTGAGTCTTTTCTGATTCCATGCCATTCGGCCTCTTCCCACATGGAAAGAACCTATATAAGGATATATGCGCATATATAAAACCTATATGCAGTATGCACATATATGAGGATATGTAGGCTGTATATATGCGTATATATGTCAAATTTAGGCAAAATTTCCCAGAACTGGGCTGCGGCTGGAAGGGCATCCACTGCATAAAACATTTGCTGGAATAGTTGGCGGTTCATTCCGCTGTGGCGACTCTTGATCTATAAGGGATGAAGGAAAACGAATGAATGAATAAATATTTGAGCCCCAAAGTTACAAAGTCCAATATGCGCTGTAAATAAACGTGCTGTTTCTGTATTTGGTGACGCAGTGGCGCAGTAGGTAGTGCTGTCGCCTCACAGCAAGAAGGTCGCTGGTTTGACCCTCGGATGGGTCAGTTGGAGTTTCTGTGTGGAGTTTGCATGTTCTCCCTGCATTTGCCTGGGTTTCCTCCATGTGCTCTGGTTCCCCCCAGAGTCCAAAGACATGCGGTACAGGTGAATTGGGTAGGTTAAATTGTCCATAGTGTAATTGTCCAGAGATGCGTTGCAGCTGGAAGGGCATCCGCTGCATAAAACATGTGCTGGATAAGTTGGCATTTCATTCTGCTGTGGCGACCCCGGATTAATAAAGGGACTAAGCCGAAAAGAAAATGAATGAATGTTTCTGTATTTGTACGTATGTAGAAAATGTGACAGGGTGTCCGCCAAAGTGGAAAAAGGAGATTCTTTACATCTACTGTAAGTGTGACACTTAATTCTTTTTGAGGTGAAGCTGGATCACGGACAGTTGGAATAGATCCATCATTAAATCTCAGTTTCTTAGCAAATCCTGCCTTGTATTACCTCTCATTCAAAAACTGAGAGCTGAGGACACTGTAATACCTGCCTGTCAGTCAATAACAGTGTCTGGGGAAAGCATACTGGGACATCACATTACACGATCCCTTGTCTTTGGATCATGTTTACCTTTTAGATTAAATAAATTTAGATTTAATAAAAAATAAAGAAAGATAAAAACGGGAATGATTTTTATCATTTTACGATGGAAGTGTACATACAATTCCATCACACATTTCTGTCCAAACTCCTTCTAAAAGTGGATTTTGCATAATGGGTGCCCTGTAAAATCAACAATTAATGTATTCATTTTACAATGAATGACAGCTCATATATCTGTTTATATGTCTGTTATCTATCTATATCTGTTCAACCATAGACTATCATGCAATTTAAGTTGCTAAAGAACACATTTCTTTAAAAGTTTCAAATTTGCAACAACATTTACATCAAATGTTCCTTGAATATGAAAGCTGCGGTGAAGGTTCTACCAGGAAGACTTTAATACCACATCGTTCATTCTAATGATCAATTCAGCTTATATATTAAGTTTTTCACACATATGTTTTAAATACTTTCACTGACCCCCCTGCATGTGACCATTATTTAGAAAGCAGAACTTATTTAGAAGCTGCCTATGGCGATACATCAAGTTTATGACGAGACACACAGCAGCCCTGATGATTTATGGGTACATTGTTTTTTCTTTCTTTTTTTTCTGCATATATTGACAAACATCCTAATTAAATTGTGAATTATCTAATAATCTGAATCTCAAACATGTGTAAGCACATGGACTTCGTCATTATATAGCCTAATAATGATGATATTATTTGATCTATGACGGGTGATGGATGCCAATATGTTAGTGGAGAGATCAGGGCTGCTGGATTTACAACATGTTAATGCATCAACTTCTCACAGTTTGAATGAAAGTAAGTGCCATGCACCTCTTTCTCTGCCTCAGCAAATGTGATTGTGGGAAAGAAGATTTGAATTTAGCGTTAATCATGTGATGCAGTAAACATCTTAATCACACCAGTGTGATTATACAACATTATATCACTGTAACTTTTTAATTTAGTGGCTAATTCGTATGAATTCAAACAGTCTAATTCGTACAATTTATTACGATTTCCTCATTCCCCATGACGGTTGGTTTTAGGGCAGGGTTGGGTGCCACATCTCCTTTTTAAAATCGCACGACTGAACTCTGAATTTCGTACTTATTAGCCACTAAACAGACAAAACGTAAAATAGTTACGTTTCCTTTTGAGATCAGGCTGGATTATATGCTCTAGGGACCACCCTAGGTAATATCACTGGTGCAATCATTTGTGTCAAAGGGTTAAACTGGTAACTGGTAGACATAGCTGAAGTTCTGCTTCTCAAACCAGTTTTCAGCCACTATGTCCCAGAGACCACTCGTAGATTCTAAGATGTCTAATTAATCTATTTCAACCTCTTCCTTCTGTACATTGAAGCTCCTGTTTGTAATCAAAAGATCTCCCATGGGCACACTGGTCTTTAGAGAAAATTATTGCTCCGCTTGAGGCAGTTTGCATACATTGACTTCTTCTGGCTTTACATCTACAGCTCATCTCCTCCGTGGATTTACTGATCCTTAAACAGCATCTGCTATGCAGCTCAACCAAAGTCCCTTTAAGGTAAGTCATTTCACTCGGCGGCCATCTTTGAAACATTTTCGGACAGTATGCTCGGGCATTCTGTCTGAATGGGGAAACATCAAATTCTCCAAAACTGTTTGCCAATGTTATGATTACATTACATATTTGGAACCATTGATAAAATTAAACAACATCTGTTTCATTAGTTTCTTTTCTAAACGTCAGAATCAAACAAAATCTGCATATTTTCAGTGTCTAAGCTAATGCACATGAGCACTTGAAAGGAAAGAGATCGCAACACCAACCTCATTTATGGCGGTGTTACACGTCATCAAACTCTGGATAATGATCGTCAGATCGTGCTGGTCTTCTGAAGCAATCCACAACTTGGTCTTGATGGCCAATCTCCTCCAGAAATGACAGCGACTCTTTATTTACCAGTTTGTGGGCATTGCCATCATGTGGGTGATGTGTTGAGACTTCTTCTATATTGATTAAATAGCAATTAGATAAGTAAATAGCAATAAAGAAAGAAAGAAAGAAAGAAAGAAAGAAAGAAAGAAAGAAAGAAAGAAAGAAAGAAAGAAAGAAAGAAAGAAAGAAAAAAAAAGAAAGAATATGGATTTTGTGCCCTAGAGTAGTTTAAAAGAGTATTTAAATATTTTATAATAATCTGAATAAATAATCTTTATTTCATGAAATCCTCTTGCTGAGGATGCTGAGAGTGTCTCGTTTGGTGGTGCATAAAATAATACGAGGAAGTGATTCATCAGTCTACATCATCTAAATGTGAAGAGTGACACAAGACACCAGAACAGCACAGAGCTTACAGGTTCACTGTCTATCTCTATTGAGAAAAAAAAAAAAAGATGACACTGCCAAGATCCTCTGTTCAGATTTTGTCTTCTCAAAGCACTTAATGTGATCAGAGAATTAAAATTTCAACACATCATTTAGTGACAACCTTGGTCTCAGGATGCAAGGCACAGGTTTTGGGTTTCTCTGACCATGTCTTTGCTAAATACAGTAGCACAACGATGAGTGTATCGATGCTATTATAAACCATTTACAACATATTACACACTGAGGTGGAAATGAGTGTAAATCTTCTTTAATACTCTTTAAAAAACATCTTAAATAAAAAGTTCACAGTTGTAAATTCAAAGCAGGTAGGGAAAAGTGTGGTAATTTAAGCCTATGGGGAAGTTGAGCCACCTCTTTTTTTAAACAACCATTAACCAAAATGGTCACGTGTCCACAAATATTTGAAGAGTCTGTTTTTCCTCACCCTAAAATGGAGTTGCTCAACATACTTTATTGTCCCAAAAAAGATAAAACATAAGTGGCAGCCCCTCATGGATAACTACTGCACAAACAAAAATCGAAACAGGGACTCAATACCTGTGTGGCAGACAGGTGACACTTGCTAAATCATGCCAGTGTTGCCAACTTAGCAACTTTATCGTTATATTTAGCAACTTTTCACCCACCGGCACCCCCCCCCCCCCACCCACTCCATAGCGAGATTTTTTTTTTAAATCACCTAGCGACAAATCTAGCGACTCTTTTTGGTGTTGCTGGAGATTTTTTAAGGACTCTCATCTGTCTGTACTGTACCATTCCTACTCTTCTCAGGTGCCGTTTACACTAATACGTTTTAGTTTTAAAACGCTTAAGTTTTGCTACGGTTATGCCTTCCGTCCACACTACCCTGGAGTTTTTGAGCCCCGAAAATGGAGCATTTTGAAAACCCTGAAGAGGTCGTTTTGGTTTTAAACGCTGCTGCTCCGTGTCAGTGTGGATGGGGGAAAAGGGAGACATCTGAAAATGGAGGCGGGGCTGCTGACATTCGCGCTACCTGATTGGGGCTTTTTCTCACAATAACGAAAGAATTCCCCAACAAAGTCTACATACATGTCCTGCTGATTTCCTAAATGTTTGTTGACAGATCGTTTAGAGCAGGAGTGTTAACTTATTTTAGCTCAGGGGCCACATGGAGGAAAATCTATTCCCAAGTGGACTGGACCGGTAGAATCATGGTATATATAATTAAAAAAAAACAACTTCAGATTGTTTTCTTTGTTTTAATACAATCAACATAAAACATAAAGCTGGAGCCTGAGGACAACACGATCTCACAGCAATTTGAAACTTTTTGATTTAGTGGCTAAATCATATGAAATTGTACGATCTCATTTGTAGAATTTAGTATGATTTGCTTATCTACCAATGACGGTTGGCTGTAGGGGTGTGGTTGAGTGCCACGCCTCCTTTACAATATCGTACATTTTCGTACGACTGAACTTGACAAATTAAAATGAATCAGCCACTAAACTGACAAAATGTGACATAGTTACGTTTCCTCACGAGAACACCTCAGTGTGGTATGGCAGGGCATATATGTGGTCTTTCTCTCTGCGAAGACTGTCAAAATGACGCTGATTCAGGCGTCTGGATTGGATAAAATTAACAGTTTGCAATTGCGCCATCCAGTGGACACAATTAGAACAGTACAGGGTGGGCCATTTATATGGATACACCTTAATAAAAATGGGAATGGTTGGCGATATTAACTTCCTGTTTGTGGCACATTAGTATATGTGAGGGGGCAAACTTTTCAAGATGAGTGGTGACCATGGTGGCCATTTTAAAGTCGGCCATCTTGGATCCAACTTTTGTTTTTTCAATAGGAAGAGGGTCATGTGACACATCAAAGTTATTGGGCATTTCACAAGAAAAACAATGGTGTGCTTGGTTTTTACGTAACTTTAAGCCACCTCACATACACTAATGTGCCACAAACAGGACGTTAATATCACCAACCATTCCCATTTTATTCAGGTGTATCCATACAAATGGCCCCCCCGTAGTTTCTTTTATTAAAAAATTGCAGCTCATTTTAATACTTTACAGAATCATCTCGCGGGCCAGATTAAACCCATTTGCGGGCCAGATTTGGTTTAGAGTGTTGACACATTGATGTTTAACTTCCAAAGACATTCGTGAATGAATGACGCGAAGTTGCATGTCATACTAAAGAAAAAAAAAGCTTTCAAGAGTTCCCACTTAGATATGCTTGGCGTATAAAGCAGGTTTGACATGCTGTCCCAGGAGAGAACCTTGAGCTCGGAGATATTTGAGCCCAGGGCTCCTGCCCGGTCGATAAGCATATCAGGAGATCCGAGATCAGGTAGGTCTCGAGAGCTCCCCCTTTAGAAAAGGGAGGAAAAGGAGGAGATGGGGTGGAAGGGGGGATTCTTCCAAACGAAGATAGAAACAGTAGGGAGAAAATGATCCATTTATAGTAGACTAGGATCACTCTGATTGGATTATTACTGATTACAGATGAGTGGCCAGACGTGCTCAATCATATCACGTGCTCCTCTCGAAATTAGCTTATGAAACTTCACTTTTGGGTGAACTATCCTTTTAAATTAGGGATGCTGTAAAATATATATTTTAATGAACATATAAGTAACAAATAACACTTTTTCAACCATGGACTTGTACTGTATATAAACTTAAGTAAATGTGGACGTTTATCTAGCTGCAAAAATAAAATGTGTGCATGTTTCATAAATCTATTGACTAATAAAAGGCATCCTGTTGAAAAAAAAAGATCTTAATGTGTCTTGCTGATCATTTGCCTTCAATAATATGCAAACAATCTTGTAGGTTATTGCTTTGACAACTATTTTAAAGTGTTTCTGAAATATGACTAAGTGTGTGCATGCATATACTGATATCATGTGTCCACTCGGTCTCTCTCTGAATCTGACTGTTTGTGTTTTCACGCAGTATACCCTCTCTGTCTAACGGCTGGGAGATATTGGTCAGTCCACAGGGGCCGGTGGGGTATAATATTCCCTTGTTTTGCTATGAAAGCATTTCTAATGTAACCAAAGAAACTCTCTTAAACTGTAAAGACCTGCCTAAATAATGTAACACTTAGAATCAATTTTAACCCACACCCTCAGCCAACGCTCATGGGAATATTGACAGTAGCACAGATCGCTGCTTGATAGACGTGATTTTAACCTGCAACTGAAAATCAGCAGAAATCCATTGCCAATCAGCTTGTCTGGTGTCTTGGTGTTCAGACACTTTTGACGCGCCTCAGTTTCAGGCTTTATGTGTGTGTGCATTTGAAGAAATGTAAGATAGAGACGCTTTATTCCTGTAGTATAATTCAGCCGTTGCATGTTGAGCAGGTGAAACGATACTGGACACCTCCTCTCACAAGGAGTGCCATTAATTATTTGTGCCATGCTCAGCCGGTGTGATGATGAGGGGTTTGCTTTGACTGTGTAACCGGCTATGTGGTTTTAATACTGAAAAATTCAATTTATAATGCTCTCTTAATAAATTGCTCTGATGTTTCATTTGAGCAATTATGCAAAGCTTCTGTTTTCTACAGTAATCCTGCAGATTAGCCATTAATTTAATCAGGAGAGTTAATTATAAAATCAGGAGAAGCCTGCTTTTTCAGTCGTTAATCATCTTTTTGTTTTATTTTGTATTTGCTATCTATCTATCTATCTATCTATCTATCTATCTATCTATCTATCTATCTATCTATCTATCTATCTATCTATCTATCTATCTATCTATCTATCTATGTCTGTATAACTTCACAGTAATATCTGATCACACACACACACACACACACACACACACACACACACACACACACACACACACACATATATATATATATATATATATATATATATATATATATATATATATATATATATATTTATACAACACTTCAATCTGGTTCTCGAATCTGATTGGCTGATAGCCATGCAATAGTCCCATAATAACAGCACTTGTACAGCTTCCTCACCCTTCTGTATTACTCCGCTCACATAGAGTGACAGCAGATCAATAAACTCACCACAGTTTGACTAATATTGCAGCTGTTGGACAACATAATGTACTTTAAAGTCTTTTAGAATGTAGTTGTTTAGATTGCAACAGTTCATTTGTAAGGATAATGCCTATTTTAAATATTTATAATTTCAGAGATACAACGTGTCAGCATCCATCAGCCTGTCATACTGAGCAGAGCAAAGACAGTTGACGTTCCGCCACAAGATGGAGACAGAGACCGCATAATAAGCCCTTAGAGGAGAAAAACTCTGCGTAATTTTAAACTACAGCTGATCAAATCATTATAAAGCAGGTTAGTGAAATTCTAAGTCAATCTCTCTCTTTGGTTTGTTGGAGTGCTGTATTTATGCCACAGTAATCTGGTAGTGTTTTCTTTGCCATGGCTTTTTCGGGGTTAATTATTGTGATATCCCGATTGAAACTGAGAAATACTGGGAAATCTCAGTAGACTGATGGCATCTCATGCCGTTCAGCCTTATAATCTTAAAATGTGAGCAAAAATCACTTGTTTTGTCATCACTTTAGACATTACACTAGAGAATCATTCAAATACTAGCTCTGAAGTGATAGTAGCAGAAGAAAGTAGTTCCTAATTCAAAAGGATTTTTAGACTTTCTGTGTTTAATTTTCTTTTTTATATACATGGTTATGCCGTTACTGTTGTATAAATGTAATATCACACCCGTAGCAGTGCAACATGGCTGTATATCATCACTGGTGGGACACTAAGGCGCTCGACCTGCTACTGTTTTTATGTTTTAAACAATTTCTTATGATATGGTGATTGATGGGAAATGACTGAATGAGTATTCCAATAGATGTTGTTATACTTATTTATACTTTTATTAGACTTTGGGGAAAACGCCAAAAAATAATAATGATTCCCATTTGTAACTTGTATTTACAGTCTGCAGAATGGATCATTCATTCCAAAATGTAACCTGAAACAGTCTGAAAGCTTTAAAGCTTGTCATCATTTTTTCATATATATTTATTTATTTATTTGCTTGCTGTTTTTTATTCGTTGTTAAATGTCTTAAAATGCAGATTGGGGAAATCAAAATATGTCATGCACCTGAATCCCGAAAAACTTGTAAATGGCCCTGCTGGTCATAGTCACTGCTTATTAGCAAATGTATTTATAATTTCAGAATTAAAAACCTGACAAACATCATAGAAAACTTGTATGAACTATGAAGTGCTTTTCTACATTATTTATTGATAAAATCATCAATGTAAATAAACTATTGGTCAATTATTATAAAATGGCACTATTCATTCTTTCATTTTCTTTTCGGATTAGTCCCTTTGTTAATCTGGGGTCGCCACAGCTGAATGAACCGCCAACTTATCCAGCATATGTTTTACGCAGCAGATGCCCTTCCAGCCGTAACCCAACACTGGGAAACACCCATACACACTCTTTCACACACATACATTACGGCCAATTTAGCTTATTCAATTCACCTATAGCGCATGTCTTTGGACTGTGGGGGAAACCAGAGCACCCGGAGGAAACCCATGAGAAATCAAAGTGAGAACATGCAAACTCCACACAGAAATGCCAATTGGCCAAGCCGGGGCCTGTACCAGTAATCTTTTTGCTGTGATATGATCATGCTACCCACTGCGCCACCGTGACGCCTAAAATAGCACTAAACTGAATTAAATTATCATAACAATTTTAATTGGTTTAAATTTAACTAATAAAAACATTCAATAAGCAGGACAACTTACTTTCATGTATGCAGTGTTTGTCAAATATATTTTACATTCTGGAATACAAGCCTCTGAAACACTGACATAATTATTTAATACACTAAAAGATGATTTGGGTCAATTGTTATGTTTATTATGTCCGGAGCCGGGAACACTTCCCAAAAACATAATAATTTGAAATGATAGTTTTTCATTATCCCAAGGTCTACATAATCCTAGACCAGGCCGTATCCTGAACAGATGCTATGCTGGTCGTGGAGGACTGGAGAGCATGAGACCGATTCCTGAAAGACCCCAGTGACAGACGAGTCTCCACATGATCCCGTGAGTCAGCCTGTACACCCGCCGGTGACCTACTCACACCTGCAGCTTCTCCACGATGGACGCACAGAGGTCTCCAGCCTGGTCTCCAGTTCTGCACAGGAAGTTTGGCCAGAGCATAAATGGTTGTGTCCAACTGAGCCTAGTTTCTCTCAAGGTTTTTTCCTTCACTTTCATCAATTGGTGAGGTTTTGTTCCTCGCCACTGGCTTGCTTGGTTTTGGGACTTGTGGAGCTGCGCATCAATGGATTTGCTCTTCAGTGTTTGGACTTTCAGCAGTGAAAATTAAACCACACTGAACTGAACTAAACTGAACTTCAACTCTGAAACCTGGACTGACACAGTTTCAATTTACTAGAACTTCTATGTTAAGCTGCTTTGACACAATCTACACTGTAAAAGCGCTATAGAAATATACATGAATTGTTAGATGGAGCAAGTCTTCATCAGGTCAAAAATCAACTGCACACTTCTATATGAAGAGAAAATCTAATTGGTTTAAGTTTACAAACCATGATTTTTATCTCCTATATTTGAGCTGGATTTAATATTTATAAGCTTAATAATCCATGGAAATGAGAAGAAGTTTGCTTTATGTTCAGAAAAATTGTGTCTTTTAATGGTCTGTTGAGTACTCATTTTGAAGTGGAATTTCAGGTAAATATACGGAATACATCTGAATTGCATTGCTTCAAACTGAAAGCCGTGAAGCCCATGCAAGTAGATTACTGCTCGTCAGTTTTTGAGCCAGCCTTAAAAAAAAAAAAGAATAAAGTTTGAATTTTGTTGTTGTTTTTGTTGTTTAAGTTTTTCCACAAGCTATGAAAAACCACTATGTTCTCTACTGATGCTGGGGAGGAAAATAATTATGAATAAATGGGTCGGGACAGAACCCCCTCTTGTCAAGGACTGGATAATCCTGATTAAAGAAACCATAGTGATGGATAAAATTGGACATGTATTAAAAGGAAAATCCAAATCATTCCAGAAAATGTGGGAAACTCCTTTGAACTGTCTTGGCATTGATTATAATTCTACTATGTATCCTTAACTGTACACACCACAATATTGTAATATTGTTCTGAATTACATCACACTGCTGTTTTTAATTTCATTTATTTAGTGTTATTTATACTTTTTTTATTTTATTATTATTTATTTATTTATTTTTTTATCTTATAATTTCTATTCATTTATTTTTCTTTTCCATTCTTTCTCTTTTTTTCCCCTTAAAATAATGTATACTGTTCATGTTCTACTCAGTACTGTGTACATACAACTACTTTTGAAAAATTCAATTAAAAAAAAAAAAGAAAAGAAAAACCACTATGTTGTTAAGATATCAACAAAATGTCACATCTAGATTTAATAGCTGCATTACTGCGGTCTATCTTATTTAAGCATAACAAAAAAATGTAAATACATTCTGAGCTGTGTTTGCTTATTACGTTGTGGTCACACACAGTTTTCTTCTTTTTTTCCAGTTTATTTGACTTCTAAAGGATTTTTTGAACATACGTTTGAGAGTAAGATGTTTAGGAAATTAGCTGAAATCCTTTCAGAAAAACAGAAAAGCAAATATTTTAAAGGTAATTCAGGAAAAGTGATTGTTTAAACAGTTGCACTGATATGCTTTGATCAAAATGTGTGTGTGTGTGTGGGGGGGGGGGGGGGGGGGGGGTCCTCTAACATTGTTCATTAAAATGCCATTGTTGTTTTGGCTTTTGAATTAGTTAATCCTGTAGCTCAACAGTTAAAGTAATAATATAATTATGCTTTTGCAGATCATTTGCTAATGATTAATTACAGCATATAACTAGCAGTTTAAATGCATGGCATTGACCTGTTGTAATTAACTCATTAATTTCCTCTAATACTTTGTAATTAAATAATTCATACATTACATTATTTAAACAATAGCAGTTTCTAGATTACATAATTATGAATCATAGAGGGGTAGCACGGTTAGCGCTGTTGGCTCACAGCAAGAAGGTTGCTGCTTCGAGCCCCGTCTGGGTCAGTTGGCGTTTCTGTGTGCATGTTGTCCCCATGTTGATGTGGGTTTCCTTTGGGTGCTCCAGCCTGATCTCACGAGGAAACGTAAGTATTTTACGTTTTGTCAGTTTAGTGGCTAATTCGTACAAGTTCAGTCGTACGAAAATGTACGATTTTAAAAAGGAGACGTGGCACCTAACCCCACCCTTAACCCCAACCGTCATTGGGTGATGAGCAAATCGTACTAAATTGTACGAATTAGATCGTACGAATTCATTCAAATTAATAAATTAAAAGTTACGAATTGCTGTGAGATTGCGTTTGGTGCTCTGGTTTCCCCCACAGTGCAAAGACAAATGGAAGATTTGGATTACTAAATTGGCCGTAGTGTATGAGTGTGTACGTAAATGTGAGAGTGTATTCGTGTTTCCCAGCACTGGGTTGCGGCTGGAAGGGCGACCACTGCGTAAAACATATGCTGAAATAGTTGGCGGTTCATTCTGCTGTGGTGACCTTGAATGAATGAATGAATGAATCATATAGAATATTCATTGATTGCTGATGTAGTAATCATTAGTAAATAGTTTAGTTCTTCATGAGTTATTAACTCATGATTATCTGTGTATTAGTTAAGTGTTATTTAAAGGGCTCCCATTATGCCCCTTTTCAAAAGATGTAAAATAAGTCTTTGGTGTCTCCAGAATAAGTCTGTGAAGTTTCAGCTCAAAGTGCCCATCAGATCATTTGTTAAACCCTGTTGAATATGTCAATATTTGGGTGAGAGGGAATTTGTGCTGTTTTGCGTCTGTGCATTTAAATTCAAATGAGCTGGTTAACCCCGCCTCACACAAATGCCATTTCAAAGCACGGTTAACATGTTGCACGTTTTAACATACATATTCTTGGCAAATGTGACAGGATGCGCACCATACAAGTGATTATATTATATGCTGCAGTATGGAGATCCATTACAGCTGTTGTAAAAAATAAACATGATTTAACAGCCACAAACTGGGGACTCCTGTTGTGTGATTGAAGCATCCTCGTTTGTAGTTGTTTACTGACACCATGCAGCTGTAATGAAAACGGTGTAGTTCAAAATGCGATAAAAAATTACAAAGGAGTGAGCAACAATGATCCTGATGGGTCAGTGTCCCTGCAGAGATTAGATACAAACTTTGGAGACACTATCCTCCAGGATCAACATTTCCCACCACTGACATAGAAGGAAGAGGGTGGCCAGTTTCTGAATCTGTCAGTGAGTCCTCTGTGAAGGCTTAAGCTCCTGAATGGAGTCCAGTGATGGTTTCAATCTATGAGATAAGTTCAGTGATGTTCCAACCACTGAGCGTAGTGCAACCTCCAGTCCCTAAGTTGGTCAAACCCAGGCAGTTCCTTCTGAGTCTGCCAAGTCCACTAAAGTGGTCAAGCTCAGCGTACCATTTGAAGAAATTTCCATTCATTTATTTTCCTTTAGCTTAGTCCCTGACTTATCAAGGGTTGCCACAGCAGAATGAACCTCCAACTACACAGCAAAATCCTCTGAGTAAAATTTACTCAGTTTAGATAGCATTTGGTCCCTCTCTAAATTGAGTTAAAGTTACTCAAGTTAATAAGACAATGAAAGGATTAATTAGGTGATGGCTGAGCACTGATGATGAATACCTGCTGTCAATAACCAGAAACACAGAAGAGAATCTGACTTCAAGACTTCACAGCCTTAGATGAAATCAACTGAAATAAAACACATTGAATCTCTCAAAATCTCAGCAGCGAATCATTAAGCAACTCACAACTAGCAGCTTTACTTTTTACCAACCTGTTTGCCTTTATTTAAAGAGGGACTAAATACTCTCTGAACTGAGTAAATTTTAATCAGAGGATTTTGCTGTGTACTCTGGCATATCCCACTCTGGCGTTCCCTCTATCAATGCTGAATTAATGATGATTTTTGAGTTGACCTTGTTTAATATATTATTTTAGTATGGTTTCGTTATTCTAATGAGTCATGAGACCGTATCTAAAAAGACTCCAGACGCACCTGATCACTGTTACCCTGATGAAGGCAGCTCTCTGCCGAAACACGTAGGTTTTTTTGCCATTTGATTAAAGGCTTTATTATATTTTTTCCACATCTTTTGAGTACCTTGGACTGATTTTTGTTATTTGTTCTGATGAATCCCTTGCCCAAAGAGCACCGACACATTATTTGAGCAACCCCAGAGCACTTTTTGTTTGTTTTTGGTACTCTGGCATATGTTTTACTGCTTGGAAACAGAATTGCAACCTGGTCCAGGAACTCGGGACTCAATACTCGAACCAGCAACCTTTTAGCTAAGAGGCGATAATGCTGACCAATGAGCCACTCTGCCGCCCAAGAAGTTTCCAATGATTCATTCATTCATTTTCTTTTCGCCTTAGTTACTTTATTAATCTGGGGTCGCCACAGCGGAATGAACCGCCAACTTATCCAGCACATGTAGTTTTATGCAGCGGATGCCCTTCTAGCCACAACCTGTCACTGGGAAATATCCATACACACTCATTCACACACATACACTACGGATAATTTAGCTTACCCAATTCACCTTTGGACTTGTCGGGGAAACCGGAGCACCCGGAGGAATTCTACACGAACACGGGGAGAACACGCAAACTCCACACAGAAATGCCAACTGATTCAGCCAAGGCTTGAACCAGAGACCTTCTTGCTGTGAGGCGATACCCACTGCTCCACCGCGTCGTCCAAGAAATTTCCAATTCAATTTTATTATTCTTTTGTCTGTCAAGTTGGTCAAGTTCAGTCCTGATAAGCCTGAGTTGATCAAGTCAGATAACTGATCTAGAATAGAAAATGCTTGTTCAAAGAAGCCTGCTATGGAGGACATCCTTGAGTTGCCTGCTTTACCTGCTATGGAAGCTATTCAGGCCAGCTTCCAATTAACACATTCCAGAGCTCTTTCCATTTTCTGACCCTGTGCCAGTGCCTGGCTCTGAGACCGCAAGTTTAATCATTCCCATATTAGTCAAGAGTCTCAGTCCTTAGTCAGCTACCATGTAGTGATCAGGCAGATTTTATCTGCCTCTATCTCCCTGTGCAGCTGAATTTGTTCGCAAGTCTGTACCCTGACCTGTGACTGTCCTAGGATTTATTTCTAACACAAAAACTTTGATCAAACATCTTCTGTCAAGATGGTCTATGTTCAAGTAGGTCCACCAGTCATACTTCCATTGTATCACCTTCTGCTTGACCATGTTCTCAATCTTCTGCTTTAATACAGACCAATTTTAATCCTTGCCACAATTTCACCAGCCCCAATGCCTAAGTCCATTCCCAGTAGGAGGAGTAGCTGGACTGCTTCAGAAGAATAAAGTTGCACCAAGACTTGCTTGACAAACAGGAGCACATGCACACCATTAACATGAGTGGATAAACCCCTGCACAAGCTACCTTTTCTCAGTGGTCAAGCAATGTGAACTATTCATTTGTTTTCTTTTCGGCTTAGTCTCTTTATTAATCTGGGGTCGCCACAGCGGAATGAACCGCCCACTTATCCAGCATATGTTCTACGCAGCGGATGCCCTTCCAGCTGCAACCCATCTCTGTGAAACATCCATTCACACTCATACATTATAGATAATTTAGCCTACCCAATTCACCTGTACCGCATGTCTTTGGAGTGTGGGGGAAACCGGAGCACCCTGAGGAAACCCACGCAAATGCAGGGAGAACATGCAAACTCTACACAGAAATGCCAACTGACCCAGATGAGGCTTGAACCAGCGCCCTTCTTGCTGTGAGGCGATAGCACTACCTACTGCCCCACTGCGTTGCCCAAAGTGAACCAATATCTCTTTTTTTAATAAACATTTAGGAAAACATTTGCTATCTTTCTGAAAACGTATTTCATCAAATATTTGTTTTAAGATCCTGAATAGGATGGCTTGATCAGTCCTTCTTTGAAACTAGAAAATAAACAAGTGTAAGATTGAGATGTTGTCTTTCAGAATGGCAACAGATAACCTCAGTTTGTTGAATAGGGGAATAAGAAGGGCAGGACTAGTGTCTGGAGGCTGGTGTTTGGACTCAAAGCCCACTGTGGCCGTGCATCAGTGTTCAAAATCTCACTCTGCTGCACCAGTGGCTAACTGCGGGATCCATGAACCCTCTCTGCCTTATGAGGATGGCTTCCCATAGCAGGGGGTTAGAAGGCCACACAGGGTCTGCTCTCCTGCAGTGTTTGTCATGGTGTGGGCTTCCCAGGAAGACAAAGCTTGAAAGCCTATTCCTCCTTTTTCTTATTATTGCACGTTCCATTCACCCGAGACCTTCATTCATCTTTGGAATATATAAAAAAATACATACAAAGGTGTTATTGGAGCTTTGTACAGTTACAGATTACAGTTGAACACATATTTTGTGTCACATATCTTAATATGTGTTCTTGCTGTAAGGTGACAGTGCTAACCACTGAGCCACCATGCCGCCCAATACATTTGTAATTCAATTTTATAATTTTTTTGTCTGTCAAGTTGGTCAAATCCAGTCCTGATTTAAGATTAGCATACCTGTCAACACTCCCGTTTTTCCTGGGAGTCTCCCGTATTTCAGACCCATCTCCCGTTTTGTCATTTCTCCCGGAAAACTCCTGGAATTTCACCCACTTTCCCCGGTCCTCAGCTATTTGGTACAATCTTTAACATCTCCATGAGGTTGCTCTGAGTCCTCTGTGAAGGCTTAAGCCTCTGAATGGAGTCCAGTGATGGTTTCAATCTACGAGAGAAGATCAGTGATGTTCCAACCACGGAGTGCAATGTTCTCCCCATGTTCGCGTGAAGTGAATTGAATAAACTAAATTGACAGTAAGAGTGTGTATGGGTGTTTCCAAGTACTTGGGTGGGTCTGGAAGGGCTGGAATAGTTGGCGGTTCATTCCGCTGTGGCGATCTCTGATAAAGGAAATTGAATGAATGGATGGAATATGCACTTTCAAAAAAATTTCTACAACACTGTTCATCATTGTTGT
The DNA here is from genome assembly GCF_903798145.1 of Danio aesculapii. Taxonomy (NCBI): domain Eukaryota; kingdom Metazoa; phylum Chordata; class Actinopteri; order Cypriniformes; family Danionidae; genus Danio; species Danio aesculapii. The sequence continues at coordinate 49,737,987 of NC_079450.1, read as the reverse complement.
GCTGTTGTACATTTACAACCCACCTACTACTTACTTTACACGGGGGTGTTGGAATATTCAAAAACAATATACCATCACTGTCTTTTCAGAGTTATTTTTGCTCACAAATGAGGAACGAAAAAGAACTTTACTTGAAGTATACCAGGGTATACCTTTAAAACAGGGAAACATTAAAAAAAGTGCAAAATGTCATGAACAAATTCAAAAGAAGAGACATGATACAAGTACAAAGAGACCTGTTGACGTTTATCAATTTTAGAGCTCTCTAACAGGGTGGAAGCAGTGTTTAAGATAATTTAATGTGTCTGTTTTAAGCATTCGCAGGCCAAGCGTTACTCAACCTATCTCTTCTTTAATGTTTAAATGTGAAATAAATTGGTCTAATCTTTGTTAAGCTCTCATTAACAGCTGTCAAACAAACTCTCCGTCTGATCACGGTGTTATATGCTAATTAATACAGCAGCAAATGCTTGTATGAAAGAGAGCAAAGAAGCATCCAATAGCCCAGGGCCGTATTGTGTATATCTCTCTCGCTTCTACAGAGAGCAGACAGAATATCAGCATTGTGGGTGCTAATCGAGTCAAGCTATTTAAAATTCTGTTCTCTGTCTTACACTTGAACACCCAGCAGACGCACAACGTTATCAGACGTTAATATTAGACTGCTTTGACTCCTTGACTTTTGTTTCGGTACCTGTGTCTCATTTGCCCAGTTAGCGCGGTTTGTTTGGCATATGTGAATCCAGCAATCGCTCTCGGATCCACGCCAAAATAATCAGTCCAAGATCGCCTGAATGAGGTGGTCTCGGCTCGATTGAAACAAACTCTGGAGCAGATCGATTGTAGTGAGAAAGCGATACGATCCGAGCCCGGCTATATAACAGTATTTTATAGATATGTAATAGGCATACAGCTACATGAAGAGAGAATTAGGAGTAGGGCGATAGGTCATACCAGACATACCAAGTCTCCGGAAATTCCGGGAGTCTCTCCCGTAAATGCACAGAGACTCCCGGATGCCTGCTTACAAGTGATAATCCCCCGGAAATCGCGCGTCTCCCTCCCTGTCCTCAAATACGTCACGCACCCTTCTCACCCCTCCCCACCGCATCCCTCTTCGCTCTATACAGACACGTTGCACGCACCCTGTCAAACACCACCAAATCATCACCACCCCCCCCCTAGTCATGTGAGTAAGTCATGTGTTTACTCACACATGACTTGTTTTGGCTCTTTTGGTCCATTTAGAAACGTTGCCGTGTGAAAGCGAACCGCACCAAGAACAAAGAGCAACAATGTAACAATTTTAATCCCTGTTTCGTAACTAATGAATCAATTCACAGGTGTGAAAGCACCCTTAGATTGAATTTAGGTCATCAGCGTCTAAGAGCAATGTTACATGCAATAATGATGTGAAATGACATTGGATATTTTGTTGATTTTAGATTGTGATGGAATGTGACCAAAATCTAACATCGAGCTAGCATCTTAAACCGATGTCATATTGACGTCAAATACTGACATTTATTCGTCAGGTATGGCAACCAAAATTCAACGTCTGATAGACGTCATGGTGATAGCATCCACACAACGTCAAGCTGTAACATCATTAGAAGTTGATATTTTGTTGTTTTTAGGTTGCGTTGGAAGCTAACCAAAATGCAACGTCTGTTTGACGGAGATTGACGTCGGCCTGACGTTGAGATCTGATGTCAACTCGATTTTCATTTCCAAACTAAATACAAAATGCCACGATGTTGGGTACAACATCAATCTGACGCAATGGGCTTTGCCTGCTGGGCACGTGCCCACACATACACACAATTTAACACAAAGCATAAATAATTTTTTTTTTTTTTTTCATTTATTTTTCAGTTGACGATAGGACTTTCCAAATTAATTTTATTTTATTAATTTTCTAGTTTAGTTTGAAAGTACAGTTTATTAAAATGATCAACCAAAATGTGAGAGCTCTCTTCAACTCCCACATGGTCACCCACTGAAGCCAAGCAGGGCTGCGCCTGGTCATTACCTGGATGGGAGACCACATGGGAAAGCTAGGTTGCTGCTAGAAGTGGTGTTAGTGAGACCAGCAGGGGGCGCTCAATCTGCAGTCTGTGTGGATCCTAATGCCCCAGTACATTGATGGGGACTCTATACTGCTCAGTGTCTGCCGTCTTTCGGATGAGACGTTAAACCGAGGTCCTGACTCTCTGTGGTTGTTAAAAATCCCAGGATGTCCTTCGAAAAAGAGTAGGCGTTTAACCCCGGCATCCTGGCCAAATTTGCCCACTGGCCTCTGTCCATTATGGCCTCCTAACCATCCTCATATCATAATTCTCCTCTCTACCAATCAGCTGGTGTGTGCTGTGTGGTCTGGCGCAATACGGCTGCCATCACATCATCCAGGTGGATGCTGAACACTGGTGGTGGATGAGGATATTCCACCCAAAAATGTGTACGCGTTTTGAGTATCCAGAAAAGCGCAATATAAATGTAAGGAATTATTATTATCGCCTAATAATTGTTCCAAATCTAAATTTCTTTCTCCTGTTGAACACAAAAATACACTTTTGAAAAGCCCTTAACTACCATAGCCTTTTTATTCCTACTATAGATAGTCATCAGTTACCTCCTTCCAACACTCTTCAGAACTGAAAAAAAGAAACTCATAAAGAACTAACAACCCTGTGAATCTGTGTGTTTGTGCATGTGTGCTCTTAATCCTCACTCAAAAATGTGTGTGTGTGCACTTGGATGGGTTAAAAGAGGTAGACCAATTTTGAGTATGGGTAAAACCATATACTTGACCAGGCTACATCACAATCAGCAAATTGTGCACATAAATTTGTCAGTATAAACAGTCCTAGCTCACTATACACTGTTAAATAGCCCTGAAAAATGCTGGTCCTGATGTCCTTACAGGAAGTTCACTGGAAAAAATGCCATTAAATGCTTTAGAACTGAGATGAACTACAGCTAAGAAGACTCTTTCACACAGAAAGACAATGCTTCCTATTTGAGTCCTCTGTGGCCATCTGCTGTTCAGTCAGGTCTGCAACTGTTAACAGCTCAAAATGTCTGTCATTTATTCATTTTCTTTCAACTTTGTCCCTTAGTTATCAGGGGTTGCCACAGCGGAATGTACCACCAACTATTCTGGCATATTTTTTACGCATATTTATGCCCAATTTCATTTATTCAATTCACCTATAGTGCATGTGGTTGGACTGTGCGGGAAACCGGAGCACCCGGAGAAAACCCACGCCAACACAGGGAGAACATGCACACTCCACACAGAAATTCAGCTTGGCCCAGCCGGGACTCGAACCAGCAACCTTCTTGCTGTGAGATGACAGTGCTAACCACTGAGCCACCATGCTGACTTCACCTGCATTCATTATTAGTAAAATATTGTTTGTGTTTTTATGTGTCTGAGTGAAAACGTTAGAGCCTTGTTTCATTTATTCATTAATTTTCTTTTCGGCTTAATCCAGGGTCACCACAGTGGAATGAACCACCAACTTATCCAGCACATGTTTTATGCAGCGGATGTTCTTTCAGCTGCAACCCATCTCTGGGAAACATCCATACACACTCATACACTACGGACAGTTTTAGCTTTCCCAATTCACCTGTACCGCATGTCTTTGGACTGTAGGGGAAACCGGAGCACCTGGAGGAAACCCACGCGAACGCAGGGAGAACATGCAAACTCCACACAGAAATGCCAACTGACCCAGCCGAGGCTCGAACCAGCGACCTTTTTTCCTGTGAGGCGACAGCACTACCTACTGCACCACTGCATCACCCTGCCTTGTTTCAAATGCATTCAAAGTGCATTCTTTCATACATAGCACAGTGCATTGCCTATATAGTGTGGGGTGGGGAGTGGTTAGCACTATCGCCTCACAGCAAGAAGACTGCAGGTTTGAGTCCCAGCACAGAGTTTACATGGGTTTTCTCCAGTTTTCCCCACAGTCCAAAGACAGGTCATAGTTTACACCATTAACAATTTTTGTAAATTACACAGTATTTAACTAATTTAAACTATATGGTACTGTAGGACAGTTATGCAGTACGTTACTGTATTTTAAAGGTGCATTGTGAAAACTACTGTACGTTTTACAGTAAAGATATACAAACAATTCTGTCAATACATATATTAATAATGTGCATGTGTGTATATGATTACTTCCCCCACTATGTTGCTTTTCTTTGACCAGCGATAGCACAAAATCTCATTTCAGAACTTTTGATTTATGGGTATGCTATTTTTATTTGAATATTTTTGTAATATATATTTGTATATTAGGGGCGACACGGTGGCTTAGTGGTTAGCACTGTTGCCTCACAGCAGGAACGTCGCTGGTTCGAGTCCCGACTGGGTCGGTTGCCGTTTCTGTGTGGAGTTTGCATGTTCTCCCTGTATTCGCATGGGTTTCCTCCAGGTGCTCCGCTTTCCCCCACAGCCCAAAGACATGCGATATAGGTGAATTGGATAAACTAAATTGGCCGTATAGCCGTAAATTGGTGTATGTGTGTGGATGAGTGTGTCAGGATGTTTCCCAGTACTGGGTTGCAGCTGAAAGGGCATCCGCTGTGTGAAACGTATGATGGATAAGTTAGTGGTTTATTAAGCTATGGCGACCCCTGATGAATAAAGGGACTAAGTCGTAGGAAAATGAATGAATGAGTTTGTATATTAATATATATGTGTTTTATATATTTTATGAGTATAAAAGTGAGTGATTTTAGTCAGTCATAATATTTTCAGGCAGAAAAAGCAGTTTTTTGAAACTATTTTTAAGGTCATTATTATGGAACAAACCACTGCTGTCCAATCACTTGCATAATTAATCTAACTTGCCTAGTTAACCTATTTAAGCCTTTAATTGCACTTTAAACTGAAGACTGTAGTATCTGGCAAAATAACTAATAAAATATTATGTATGCTTACTGTCTTCATAGCAAATAAAGACAAATAAAATAATTCATTAATTCATTTTCCTTCATCTTAATCCCTTTATTCATCAGGGGTCGCCAATTTATGCAGCATATGTTTTACACAGATGCCCTTCCAGCCGCAACCCAGTACTGGGAAACATCCATACACACTCAACCACACACATACACTACGGTCAATTTAGCTTACCCAATTCACCTATAGCGCATGTCTTTGGATTGTGGATGAAAGCGGAGCACCCGGAGGAAACCCACACAAACACTGGGAGACTATGCAAACTCCACTGAGAAATTAAACCAGTAACCTTCTTGCTGTGAGGCGACAGTGCTAATCATTGAGCCACAGTTTCACCCCTAAAACCTAATTATTATAAACCTAATTAAAAATATGACGTCAAATATAGAATATGCATTCAATATAGAAATATTCAAACTGTATAAGTCATATACAATAAATTGACCATTCAATTGAATCTCTTTATCCAGGCTGCTGCTATGTCAGTGATTGGCTATTTAATTTATTAAACTGAATAGTCCAAATATAATATTAAAAAGATTATTAGTATTTTACACTCTTTTACACTTCTTGACCCAGGTAGATTACCCCAGTAGAAGCCATCTAATCTCAAACGTGAAGTTTTATGCTTGTTCTATAACAACGAAATTAGCAAACGCTTATATTTATTTCCTATAACAACACGTCGGCTGACACATTATCGATCTACAAGTAAATCGCATTGTTCTTATTGCATCTCCCCCTACTCATCAGGCCAGTCATATTGTGGATTACAGCAAACAACAAATCACTTCCATTCCGCCTTCAAACACAATACAAGCGGTGATAAGTATCCATTATGGCACTGGGAAAACATGAGGAGATATTAGCTGGAAATACAATTGTCATTGATTCTTGTGGCGGGGTAGTCCCACTTGATCCTTGATCATCTCCTTCGGGTTCAACAATAACCAGACCGTGTAACCGAGAACATAAATTTAGTTCCTTTAGCACACAGACTCGTCATTACAGGGCGATTATATTAATGTTTTTTCCTTGTTTATCCAGGTCGATCGCAGTCTGAAACCGTCCCTGCTTGTCCTCGGGCCACAGATATCCATGCTCTAGATGGAGGTGTATTTCAAGTAGTTTACAAAATGAAAGCAGCTGTGTTTCCCTGCGCACTGTGGCTTCCTGACACGGATCATTAAACCTTATTAGCCACTTCCTTTTCCAGAGATCTTCACTCCTATTTTCAAGCCTCATATTAACATTTTCGGGGTTTTCAACTGGAAATTATTTGCCTTATTGTAGAGTGTCAACTGCCTTTAGTTTTCTGATGGGTAGTAATTGTCGCTTTAGAGTATAATCACACTGTTTGCTTCTCCTACAGCACATCTCTCTCTTATTTTGGATCTTCCTCTCTTTCTCTCCGGCCGTCTTTGACTTTTCTTGCCGTTGAAATGCTGTTCTGATTAAAAGTGCATTTGTATGATGTGTATCATCGAACTTATCTGTGCTTCGAGAATGGATATGAGTAAATATGTGAACTGTTTTTCCTTTTGATTAAGCATGCGTGTGTTTGTGTGATTGTATTGTGTTGGACATTACATAAACTAGAGGTTATTAATATTATTATTTAAATAATTCACCTTTATTGTGCTATATATATATATATATATATATATATATATATATATATATATATATATATATATATAATTTGGAAATCAATTTAATTCCAACCTTCAAATACCACAATATATTTCCAAATATATTCATAATATATTTGTGTGTGTATTTATAATAAAAAAAATATTTATAATAAAAAATGTCATAAGATATTTGAAAGCATTTAATACCATTTTTGCTATTTGCTATTTTAAAAGCATTAAAAAAAGTAATTTAATAATAATAAATGCTTTCAAATATATATTATTAACCATTTTCATTATAAAAAATAAAATTATTTTAATAGTAAATTAATAAATAATAATAAATTATTTTAAATTGAATAAATTATTAAAAAATCTAATTACATAAATTATTTCAATATAAAATAAATTAAATAATTATATTAATGTATATTAATAAAAAATATATATGTATATGTATAAAAAATAAATTATTAAAACCAAATTAAACAAATAATTTTACATTAAATAAATAAAATTTTTATATTTTTAGAAAATATACTTATGTAAAAATATGTAACATATTTGAAAAAATAAATTATTAATTAAGTTAATTAATGTTATATTAAATAAAATAATTATATTTTACATTGTAGAAAATTTACTTATGTAAAAATATGTAATACATTAAAAAATGTAATAAATCAAATTACATAAATGATTTCAATATTAAATAAATTAATAAATTATATTTTTTATTGCAGAAAATATACTTATGTAAAAAATATGTAACACATTTTTGAAAAAATGTATTATTAAAATCAAATTAAACAAATAATTTTATATTAAATAAATAAATAAATTATATTTTATATTGTAGAAAATTTACTTATGCAAAAATATGTAACACATTTTTGAAAAAATAATATTAATGAATCTAATTTTATACATGATTTCAATATCAAATAAACTAAATAATTATAATTTATATTGTAGAAAATATAATTATGTAAAAATATGTAACACATATTTGAAAAAATTAAATATTAAAACCAAATTAAACAAATAATTTTATATTAAATAAATACAATTTTTATAGTTGTAGAAAATATACTCATGTAAAAATATGTAACATATTTGAAAAAAAATTATTAATTAAATTAATGTTATATTAAATAAAATAATTATATTTTACATTGTAAAAATTTACTTATGTAAAAATAGGTAACACATACAAAAAATTTAATAAATCAAATTACATAAATGATTTCAATATTAAATAAATTAATAAATTATATTTTATATTGCAGAAAATATACTTATGTAAAAAATATGTAACACATTTAAAAAAAAATAATTATTAAAATCAAATTAAACAAATAATTTCAATTTAAATATTTAAAATTTAAATATTTAAAAATAAATATATACATTTTAAATTTAAAATTAAATAATAATATTTTATATTTGTAGAAAATATAATTATATTTATAAAAAATAAATATAATGTTTATTAAAATTTAAATATAATTATTACTTATGTAAAAATGTGTATGTAACTAAATAGTTTGTTTGTTTTTTCTGACATGCATTTAAACAAATATCAGATTTTTTTTTAATCCTGGTGCACAGGATCTTTGGACAATAATCCCTTTTAACATGTTCACATTAAATGCGCACTACCGTAATACTTTAATCTCATGCATCTCATTGATATCTTCTCTTCCTCGTCCCATCCATGGCAGGCCAGTCTTATAAATCCCCCATCACAGGCCGCTATGACTGCAGATTGGGTCTTTTCATCAATACATATTTTGACATGCAAAGTCCATCACGGTGCGCTTTAATTTCACCACACAGCACGACAAACAGAGTGCCCCCATAATTACACTAAAGCACTTTCCACCCCTCTTCTGTTTGACAAGAAAAGCAATATGCTATAATTAGTTTGACGAGGGAACGTATTTCTGGTGTGAAGCAGAGATGGACAATGTTTCCATAGCGACATGCATCCGTAACCGGTGGTGTGTAAAATCTAAAGAAGGCATTTGTCTGACAGCAGAAGGCATCTGTTAACTGCACACATGCCAAGTGTATTGAGTTGACACTGACACACAGAGAAGAGCCCGCTGCGATCAGACAGCTAATGAGGCTTGTTGCTGATTTCTCCTCCACTCATTTCTTGCCAAAGACACATCGCATACATGGAGTTTATGATGCCTGGCAGAATGTTCGAGCTGCTCTTTTCCCTAAACGGTAGTTCACCCGAAAATGAAAATTCTGTTATTAATTACTCACTCTCATGTGTTTACAATCCACTGAAATAGTCGTTTATCTTCTGATCAGAAATTAAGTGAAGTTTCATAAACTAATTTCGAGAGGAGCACGTGATATGATTGAGCACGTCTGGCCACTCAACTGTAATCAGTAATAATCCAATCAGAGTGATCCTAGTCTACTATAAATGGATCATTTTCTCCCTACTGTTCTATCTTCGTGTGGAAGAATCCCCCCTTCCACCCCATCTCCTCCTTTTCCTTCCTTTTCTAAAGGGGGAGCTCTCGAGACCTACCTGATCTCGGATCTCCTGATATGCTTATCGACCGGGCGGGAGCCCTGGGCTCAAATATCTCCGAGCTCAGGGTTCTCTCCCGGGACAACATGCCAAACCTGCTTTTTACGCCAAGCATATCTAAGTGGGAACTCTTGAAGAGCTTTTAGATGAAATCCCGGAGCTCTCTTTCATAGGCACAAATGGTCCAGAGACATTCAAAGTCTAGAAAAGGAACCAAAAACATTGTCAAAACAGTTCAGTGGCTTTAAATGTAATCACAAGAAGCTCCATGAAAGGCGGCTTAATGGTTAGCACTGTTGCCGCACAGCAAGAAGGTCACTGGTTCAAGTTCCGGCTGGACTAGAAATTACTTTAGTATGGAGTTTGCATGTTCTCCCCATGTTGGCGTCGGTTTCCTTCAGGTGCTCCGGTTTCCCCCACAGTCCAAAGACATGTGCTATAGTTGAACTGAAACTAAATTGGCTGTAGTGTATGAGGATGTGTGCGTGAATGTCTTTACACTGGTTCCCAGTTACACTCAGAATAGAAATTTAAAGTATTATTACTTGTCTTTTATTACTAAATGGCATAGGACCTCAATACATTACAGATATGCTCACTGAATACAAACCCAACAGATCACTCAGATCTTTAGGATCATATAAACTAGAAATTCCAAGAGTTCAGTCAAAGCAGGGTGAATCGGCTTTCAGCTACTACACCCCCCGCTGCTGGAATCGGCTTTCAGAAACGATCAGATGTGCTCCAACATTAGGCACATTCAAATCAAGACTGAAAACACATCTGTTTAGCTGTGCCTTTATTGAATAAGCACCGTGTTACGTCCGACAGATCGCAGTATTATGTTTTTTCTTCTTTGTCATTATTTTTTAACCTATTTTAACACATTTTAATCTGTTTTTAATTATTTTTATTATTAGTTTTTTTTTTTTTCTTATACTTGTCTCTTTTATTTCTGTTTATGTAAAGCACTTTCAATTTTCACTTTGTATGAAATGTGCTGTGTACATAAACTTGCCTTGCCTTGAATGTGAGTGTATAGGTGTTTCCCAGTACTGGATTGCGGCTTCAAATGCATCCACTCTGTAAAACACCCTGGATAGTTGCTGGTTCATTTCACTGTGGCAACCACTGATAAATAAGGGACTAAGCCGAGGGAAAATGAATGAATGAATGAATGAATGAATAAAGCTCCATGCACAATTTTTTGAACCAAAAATATGCAAAAAATGACTTTGTTAGCCACTATTTATGCGAAATTATACGAAACTTGTGTATTTTTTTGCGTATTGAGTTTTTCTTGACCTCAACTACAGTGGTACTAATTGAATTTGTCAATAAAATGTCATTAAATATTAACCACGCAGTTTTAAAATTATTTGACAGAGCATTGACACATTTACTCAGAAATCTGAATGAAAATTAATTGTGTTCCTCTGAAACTGTGACAATTATAATAGCTTTATGGTTGTCATGTTTATGACAGATTTATGACAAGTTATGTTGTCTTGGTTATGTCAAGGTGTCATGACAAAGACATCTCAAACTGTTATCTTTGCATTTAAAATGACATAACTGAGCAAACTACAATTAACAACAGTTGTCATAAGCCAAAAAAAAAGTTAATATTTATGACGTGTCATGATTATAAATAATAATATTAATAATAACGGTCACACTTTACTTTGATGGTTCGTTTGTTGAATCAAGTTACATTGCATCTACATGCCAACTAATTCTCATTAGATTATATGTAGACTGTTAGGTTGCGGTTAGTGTAAGTTGACATGTACTTGCAAAATTTCTTATAGTCAGTTATATGTCTGTATCAACAGATATTAAGCAGAAAGTCTATTAATACTCAACTGGACCATCAAAATAAAGTGTTACCATAAGGGCGACTGTAACGAGGAGGCTGACACAGAGTGATCCATCTGCAGTGTATTTATTAAATACAGTTGAATGAGAAACACACCAAGCGCTGTTTGAGACACTCACATGAACAACAGGCATAAGGAGTCGAAAGGCAGGCAGTAAACAATCATTGGTCGTAGAAACATGCATAGATCAGGGCTGGCGGCATAATAAGGTAACTGAGAGGAAAGCAGAGGGTCGAGAGAGGCAGCAAGGAAGACAAGGTCGAGAGCAGTCCGAGTCAGTAACAGTAGATCAAACAGAATACAAGGAGAACCACTCGGTAATGTTGACTGGGCAAACAAGACTTCGCAATGAAGTGAGCGTGCATGCTGCTTATATGTGTGTGTGTATGATGAGAGTCAGGTGCAGTGCAATCAGTGACAGATACGGGGATTCTGGGGGATGTAGTGCTAATTGTCCGGTGAGAGAGACCTCTGCTGGCCAGTGAGGGGAATGACTAGGACTGAGCTGGTGACAGCGACACTGGCTCAGCGAGTAGCACTGTTGCCTCACAGCTAGAAGGTCGCTGGTTTGGGCCCCGGCTGGGTCAGTTCATATTTCTGTGTGGAATTTGCATGTTCTCCCCTTGTTGGCGTGGGTTTCCTCTGGGTTCTCCGGTTTCCCCCAAAGACATGTGCTATAGACCAGTTTAATGTAGTGATGTCATTGGCCCGTGAACATTTCCTGCTTGTTATCAAACTATTTCGTAACTTTAGCAAGAGACAATTCAATCATAACTTCATGTTAAAACAGCTATCATAACTTTATTTATCAATTCACGAGTTCACACTTGCAATAGTTTCAGAATAAAGCGTATGTGGCGTGCTGTCCGGGGAGAGGACTCTGAGCTCGGGGAAGACACCCAAACTCGAGTTATTCCTCTTATCGGGAAACAGAGAGGAATAGGGATTCGAGCGAAGTATCTAGCCCGGCCCCAGAACGCTCCCCCCGGGATTGTAATGCTAAGAGGTGAGGTGACGGGGTGTTGGAGGGATGCTAAAGTCGTAAGATGATGCAGGTAGGACAGCTTTGGTATATATAGGGGTTTGGTCAAGAACTGATTGGATAATAGAATAATTGTCAATGATGTATTTGATGCTGAAACTTCTGCGCGTGCTCCTCCCAAAAATTTGTTTATAAAACATCACTATGTGGCTGTTTTTGGATTCTCAGAAGCTATAGATTTAAAATGAGGAAAAATGTAAAACAGGAAATACGTTTGGACCATTGTTATTCTTTCATCCCTCATAATGGTCTATAGGTGAATTGGGTAAGCTAAATTGGCCGTAGTGTATAAGTGTGTAAACGCGAGAGTGTATGGGCTGGAAGGGCATCCGCTACGTAAAACATTTGCTGGATAAGTTGGCGGCTCATTCCGCTGTGGCAACCCCTGATTAATAAAGGGACTAAGCTGAAAAGAAAATGAACGAATGAATAATAATAATAAAAATAATTCCTTACATTTATATTGCGCTTTTCTGGACACCCAAAGTTCTTTACACATTTTTGGGAGGAATTTCCTCATCCACCACCAGTGTTCAGCACCCACCTGGATGACAAAATGGCAGCCATATTGCACCAGACCACACACCAGCTGATTGGTGAAGAGGAGAGTGATGAAGTCAATTATGATATGGGGATGGTTAGGAGGCCATGATGGACAGAGGCCAGTGGGCAAATTTGGCCAGGATGCCAGGGCTAAACCCCTACTCTTTTTCGAAGAACATCCTGGGATTTTTAACAACCACAGAGAGTCAGGACCTCGGTTTAATGCCTCATCTGAAAGACAACGCTCCCAAATCAATATACTGGGGCGTAAGGACCTACACAGATGACAAGTTGAGCACCCCCTGCTGGTCTCACTAACACCACTTCCGCCAGCAACCTAGCTTTCCCATGTGGTCTCCCATCCAGGTACTGACCAGGCACAGCCCTGCTCAGCTTCTGTGGGCAACCATGTGAGAGTTGCAGAGAGCTAGCAGCCTTATGAACGCTCCAAGTGAAATCTTACCCTTCTGCATACAAAGACAGATACTATACTCTTACTTTTTTTTTAAACATAAGTACATATTAGTCATGGAAGATGCTTTAAAAATCATTTAGGATGTTTACAGCATAAAAATCTTTTCAGATTTGAATGATATTTTGGCTGTAAAATATCTGTATTTAACTGTAATCAAATTCTCATCACCAGATTTTATTACTTAATCTTGTGCATTATGTTAATATAAAAAACAAAAATATACAGCTACTAAATAAGAGACTACTTGAAAATTCTCAGTGGAGTTATTGAATGTATTAGGCTTTTGCATTTGAATGATGAAAGTCTGATAATATTTCATCCAAATTTAAAATAAAGACATTGTCATTTAGATCAGTCTGTTTTCTTTGGTCAGAATAACAAAAGTTTTCATCTGTTTTGAATGAAAATCAGGGTTAAGTACAATTTACCCCCAAAAAATAATACTCAGGTTCATTCATTCATTTTCATTAATTTTCCTCCCTTTATTCATCAGGGGTTACCACAGCGGAATGAGCCGCCAACTTATCCAGCATATGTTTTACACAGCGGCTGTCCTTCCAGCTGCAACCCAGTACTGGAAAACACCCATACACTCTCATTCACACACATACACTACGGTCAATTTAGCTTATCCAATTCACCTATAGCGCATGTCTTTGGACTGTAGGGGAAACCGGAGTACACAGAGGACACCCACGCCAACATGGGGAGAATATGCAAACTCCACACAGAAATGCCAGCGACCTTCCTGCTGTGAGGCGACAGTGCTAACCACTGAGCCACTGTGTTGCCCTACTCAAGTTTAGTAACAAATTAAATTACCCAAGTATTTACACAATAAAAGTAGTCCATAAGACCCTATTTCAAGTTTAATGAGCCATATGGCTTGCTTTGACTTCAAATTACATGCGCATAATTTAGAATACTGTCATAATTTAATCTTGGCTCCAGCAGCTTTATCATAAAAATCACTGGAATGCACAGGATTAGTGTGGAAAAGGCTAATTGCAATAATAACCATTTCAAATGATTTGATCTCAGCTTATTTGGAGTAGTAATTTCTCTCTTTCTTTATGGCTTATAATACCACTTACAGTGCAATTCACTCTAAATCCATTCATCAGCTACGACTTGCTCTGTGACTTCTTGAAAAGACATCAAATAGTCTTACAATTAGCTGGGCTGAATACTGATAATGCTGCAAGTAAATGACTCTGTAATGCATTAATAACACATAAACTGATATTATTGTACAGATCAGGGGCACCGCTAGAGGGGCATGGCAAATACAATAGAGAAGCAATAAATGTAAATAACATGTTGCGGTCACTCTACTTCATTGCTTGTGAGCTTTTGTTTTGCTATGTGTTACTTGGCACAGTAAATTATAAACTATTTTTAAAAAAGAAGAAAGAAAGAAAGAAAGAAAGAAAGAAAGAAAGAAAGAAAGAAAGAAAGAAAGAAAGAAAGAAAGAAAGAAGAAAGAAAGAAGAAAGAAAGAAAGAAAGAAAGAAAGAAAGAAAGAAGAAAAAAGAAAGAAAGAAAGAAAGAAAGAAAGAAAGAAAGAAAGAAAGAAAGAAAGAAAGAAAGAAAGAAAGAAAGAAAAAAGAAAGAAAGAAAGAAAAAAGAAAGAAAAAAGAAAGAAAGAAAGAAAAAAGAAAGAAAGAAGAATGAAGAAAAAAGAAAGAAGAAAGAAAGAAAGAAAGAAAGAAAGAAAGAAATTAAAAAGAAAGAAAGAAAGAAAGAAAATATAAAGAAAAAAGAAAGAAGAAAGAAAGAAAGAAAGAAAGAAAGAAAAAAGAAAGAAAGAAAGAAAGAAAGAAAGAAAGAAAGAAAGAAAGAAAAAAGAAAGAAAAAAGAAAGAAACAAGAAATAAAAAAGAAATAAAGAAAGAAAAAAGAAAGAAAAAAGAAAGAAAGAAAGAAAGAAAGAAAGAAAGAAAGAAAGAAAGAAAGAAAGAAAAAAAGAAGAAAGAAAGAAACAAGAAAGAAAGAAAGAAAGAAATACAAAAAGAAAGAAAGAAAGAAAGAAAGAAAGAAAGAAAGAAAGAAAGAAAGAAAGAAAGAAAGAAAGAAAGAAAGAAAGAAAGAAAGAAATTTCTCACAAAAGCATCGTATTTTCTTGATGGTTAAATCTACTTGGGTCATTATAACTTTGATACTGATAAATGAAAGGACTTATTTCATGTTAGTTTTTACCAACAATCTATGATTTCAATTCACAAAAAAAGATTTTCAAGCTACGAAAAAAGTTAAAGGCTTTTTAAAACTTTCAGCTGTATGTAATGTTAATTGTTTGTTTTACCTGGAGCCGACTCGGAACCCTTGCCCACTCTGTGTCTGACACCCAGGGTCATCCCTGACAATTTAGGGACACACCCCCTCCCACCCAACAATCCCTAAACCCCCCTCCCCCCACCCCCCTCTTCACTTTCAATCGCTGAACAACCCCTCACCACTCGTCACCTCGCCACAAAATTGTCGGCTACATCCATGCTGACACCATTCATGGTGACTAACAATGCAAAACAGACATGCCTGGAAGGCCATTCATACAGAGGTAAGCAGTCAACGGCCCCGTAGGGTTTGTTTTACACACAAAAATGCAGCCATATGTACCCGCTTATTCTCGGTTCTCAAACATGTAGCCCTGGGCACATATTTCCAATGCGCCTGCGTCCTAAATAATCATGATTATATTGCAACCCAGGCTCATTCTGATTACATACCCCTAAATACATTTCTGGATAGAGCAAAATACATCCCAGGAGCTATGTTTTTTGCAGTTTTTGTTTTTGCACGACCGCCAGAGGCCGTTGTGTACGCTTTTTCAGATCTCATATTTCTCTTGCGAGTGCTATTCACGCCTTCTTTTCTCGCTAAACCCACCAAAGGGTGGGACTTACCGACCGATTAACTGACCGATCCCCCCGCCCTCCCCCTTCCCTGAACCCAAGAATATTGTTTTAAAAAAGCACCGATTGACCCACTCACCCCCTTTCCTAAACCCAAACGCAGTATTTTAAAAATCAATCCAGAAAAAGAAAAGCCTCCTGATTTTTACCACGTTTTCAGATTTTACCACATTGTCCCCCTGTTATTTAGTTGTTTATTTTATTTTTTAGATTTTGGTTTTGTCTTACCTGCTTTCTGGAACTGTTCTTTACCAGACTGGAACCCCGTTGCGTCTCAAATCCTCCGACATATGTGGCGAGCCACTGGACAAACTAGTAACAGCAGAAAAGCCGTCAATATGGAGGTAAGCAGTCATCTGGTAAGCGAGAAAAGGAACGGCGTTCGTTTCAAAGACAAAATGCAGCCATACATAGCTCTGGCTACATAATTCACGATCTCCAGAAACGTACATAGGGCTACATTTTCAGAATAAGCCTGTGTTGTATTCTGACAAATATGCGTTTGACCCAGTTATGAAACATCTTCAGTTTTTAGCATTTTTTAATATTATCATTATTTCACTTGACCTTCAGTAGTTTGCTATAATAGCACTGACTGACACCACTATAACAAAATTCAACCCAGGCTCATTGTAGATACACTCTCAGTTCTACAGTTCTGGGAACTGCAAAATATGTACCCAGAGCTACGTCTGCTTGCAGTTTTTGTAAATCCACCAGAGCCTGTTGAGTACATTATTGATGATCTCAAATTTCTCTCATGCATGCTAATTGCGCGTCCTCTTCTCATGTAAATCTGCCAGAGGCAGCAATATTCATTCATTCATATTCAACACAGGCTCATTCTGAAAACATAGTCCCGTGGATGTTTCTGGGGACCGCAACTTATGTAGCCAGGGGTACGTATGGCTGCGTAAAAAAATTTTTTTTTAAACAGACGCCGTTCCTTTTTCGCGCTTACCGTCTGACAGCTTACCCCATGTGGAGGGCTTTCCCGCCGCAACCAGTTTGTCCAGTTAGCTCGTCGTGTATGTCAGCGGACTTAAGACGCAGAGAGGAGATGACCACGACAATGGGGTTCAAGTCTGCGGAAGAGAAATCTGAAATTTTTCCAGAAATCAGGTAAGATAAAAACAGAATCCAAAAAATAATGAGTGAATAACAGGGAGAGAATGTGGCAAAATCCGAAAACGTGTTAAAAATCAGATGAGGGCTTTTCTTTTTCTGGACTGCTTTTGTAAATCGTTGGTTGGGTTATAGGGAAGTAAGTGGGTGGGCGGGTCAATCGATAAAATTGGTTGGGTTTAGGGAAGGAGGAGGGTGGGTCTGTCGATTGGTCGGCCGGCCAGTCAGACAGACGTTCGGTCGACAGCGGCCTCTGATGCATTTACGCGATAACAGCGGGCACGAACGACACTCGTGAGAGAAATTTGAGATACAAAAAAGCGCACGCAGCGGCCTCTCATCGATTCGCGAAAACAAAAACTGCAAAAATACGTACCTCCCGGGACATATTTCACGCTCTGCAGAAACGTCAGGAATACGTTTTCAGAATGAGCCTGGGTTGTTCATAATCATTCAATATTTATTCCAGCTGATCAGCTTCCTGTCGACTGACCTACCCACCTACCCCCTTCCCTAAACCCAACCGATAGTGTTTTCAAAAGCAGTCTAGAAAAGAAAATCCCTCGGGGGCGCATGATTTTTACCACATTTTCAGATTTTACCGCGTTTTCAGCTTGTTATTTATTTTTATGCTTTTGTTTTACCAGGTTTCTGAGACCGTTCTTCACCAAACTCGGACCGTGTCACAGTCCACTCCCCTCCACATCCCAAGTCCATCGGCGTACATGGCAAGCTACTGGGCAAACTGGTACCACCAGAAAAGCTGTGCATACAGAGGTAAGAGGTCAGCGGTAGCACGAAAAGGAACAGAAGTTGCCTTTGCAGTTATACCGCCACATACCGTTTGTTTCACAATCAAAATGCAACAGACGTACCTCCAGGTACGCACCATATTTTTGGTTTCCTAGAACTATAGACCTGGGTACGTATCCACAATGAGCCTAGGTTGATCAAATTTGAACGGCGGCATTAATTTAGATGGCGGCACTCATCTTTACACCTGAAGCAAATCTTGCAGTATTTAACACTGTTGTCGAACTGTCACTTATAAATTACTGAAATCTTTGCCTACTGAAATTATTCAAGTATTAAAGGCACAGTGTGTAATTTTTGCCATTAGAGGGCGCATATTCACAACCAACAAAGGCATATATTGATGATGCAATGACTTAGTGTGGAATCATGGGAGTTGCCATCTTCATTACATCCTACTGGACTCCTGTAGGAATCATGTTCATGGATGAGCTAAAGTATTTATTAACATTTATTATCATACTAGTATGAAAGCAGAGTAATAAACTTAAATCCATGGAAGCTGTGGTAGTAGTCGTTGTAATAGGTTCAGTAGTAGTACACATTGTAGGAGTAGTAGTGGTTGTGGCTGTAGTAGCAGTAGTAATAGTTGTAGCATTAAAAACTCTCTGTAGTAGTAGTAGTAGTTGGTGTAGTATTTGGGATTTATTTTTATTATTTTTATTATTGTAGTGGTTGTTGTTAATGATTATTACTGTTGTCCTTTCTTGCTTGTTTACTGTCATTACTACTACCATTATATCACTAGCATTGTTGTCACTCCTTATATAAGTTACTTGCTTCATTTAGTGACTGTTATTGTTCCTTTTGTATGTACTCTGACCTGTTTACCATGTTACCTTTACATGCACACACGCACACACACACACACTTCCTGTTCTTTCGCATAATCACATGGAGAAGAAGCAGCGCTGTTTTATCAGACTAAAACATTTTATGCATCTGTTATAATGCTGCTCTGCGAAGTCTATTATAACACACAATATATTAACGTATCTTTGGTGTTTTCCTGTTTCCTATTAAACCAAACTGGAAATTTAGGGTGTATGATGATGTCATTAACAATTTGACAAATTACATAATACGTATTAGTAGTTAAAATTGCTTATTTCTCTGGATTTGAACATTCTTTGAAACATTAAGGATAATGTAAGTACAATAATCAGCAAAACTGATAACACTTAGCAGGGGATTTTGAGATATTTAAATGACAAAATCTTTAATATCATGTCTTCAGTCTCTTAAAAAATTAGTTTAGGGCATTATGTATTACAATTTTTTTTTTCTGCTATAGCTCCACAGGAAGTGAGTCAGAGAGGGAGCTTATTATTTTGTGGCATGGTCTGATGTGCCTTCAGTTTACAGCTTATTTTTGCGCCGCTTTTGTTTTGATTTTTCCTTGTAAACATTTTGTCAGAGATTTACACAAATATTGAACATTCCGCTATTTGTTTAGTATTTTTTGAGATTGTTATTCCTGCCTTAAAAGCAAACCATTTAAACAAATAATATGGTTGTTGTCTTTATCATCATATTCCTTCATCTTTTCCCCTTTGGTTGTGGAAATTCAGTTTAAAAGGTTTGCATTTGTGGTGGATCTGAAAAGAGATGAACGACGATGAAGCGGACCAGCTGTGAATGACTCAAGAGATCTGTCTACGTCAGTTTATGACCTCTATGTGTTCCACTGGCTGAGGTTTAACATGTTTATTTACAGCTCTTTATCTTCCACCATGTCCGAGAAGATCTTGTGTTATCATTATTTTCTCTTTTTTGCAGGTTTGTTACTTTTGGACGTCCATTAATGAACCTAAGAGCTGAGATGAAAAAAAAATAGCTTTTGGGAGCTGAGACCTGTGTGAAACACAGACAAAACAGCAGCAGAAATTTGATTTTCCTGCTAGCTTTTTTTTTTCTTTTTTTTTTTAGTCCTAGTGAAATTAAATAGTACTATTCTGTCACTTGAGACGCATAATAATTTACTTCTGAAACCTCAAAAACATCATTTCTTGATGTGCATATTTTAAATTAGAATGCAAAAAAATAAATATTTACACACATATACACACACACACACACACACATATATATATAACTGCTGATCTAGTGGGGTTTTCGCACACAGAGAATGGTCTGAAAAAGAGAAAATATCCAGTAAGTGGCAGTTCTGTAGGCGCAAATGCCTTGTTGATGCCAGAATTCAGAGGAGAATGGCCAGACTGGTTTGAGCTGATAGAAAGGCAACCGTAACTCAAATAACCAACAAGATTGGAAAAACGTTGCCTGGTCTGATGAGTCTTGATTTCTGCTGCAATATTCGGATGCTAGGGTTAGAAATTGGCCTCAAAAGCATGGATCCATTCTACCTTGTATCAACGATTAAGACTGGTGGTGGTGGTGTAAAGTTGTGGGGGATATTTTCTCGGCACACTTTGGGCACATTAGTACCAATTGAGCATTGTGTCAACGCCACAGCCTACCTGAGTATTGTTGTCCATGTCCTTCCCTTTATGACCACAGTGTACCCATCTTCTGATGACTACTTCCAGAAGGATAACACGCCATGTCATAAAGCTCAAATCATCTCAGACTGGTTTCTTAACCATGACAATGAGTTCAGTGTACTCTAATGGCCTCCAAAGTCACCAGATACTATCCAATAGAGCACCTTTGGGATGTGGTGGAACGGGAGATTCACATCATGGATGTGCAGCCGACAAATCTAAAGCAACTGCGTGATGCTATCAAGTCAATATGGAGCAAAATCTCTGAGGAATGTTTCCAGTACCTTGTTGAATCTATGGCATGAAGGATTAAGGCAGTTCTAAAGACAAAAGGGGTCCAACCCAGTACTAGTAAGGTGTACCTAATAAAGTGGCCGGTGAGTGTATGTGCATAATTTTAAAAGTTATAAAGTCATCATCATAACTTGTTACTTTTAAGGCAAACGGTTTACTCACTTTTCTAAAGTAAAGTAACCAATCGCTTTTTACAGTGTACCTTATATAATGTGGGACCGATATATTTTATGATTCCGACCAGAATTACTGAGTTACTGAATTATTGTGGAAACATTTCGAGAATCTTCACATGTGGCAGTGATGCAACTTGTTTTGTTCATGTTGTGCTAAGCAGTGACGAATGTGAAATGAAGGTGGCGTCAGATGAAGAATCTGTTGTGGAAGATTATGGTGTGGAGGCATTGGGTTTGGCTGACATTTCGTGCAGCACATCAGAATCATCAGCAAGAGCCTAATTCCAGTTATTACACTGTTTCAACTGGTGCATGTTGGGAACAGGATGGACAGAGTGTGGCAGTGGGAACACAAACTGCACATTATGCCAGTGCTGACTGGAGAGATGGCTCGACATAAAGGGGGCAACGAAGACATGCTATGGGACCTCATTCATAAAACTTTAAATCTCAAGTTTAAACAGATGTATAGATGGCTGATTTTAGTGTATCCTCATAAATCGCTTAAATTCTACAGGAGTCTTAATGGTTTAAGTCATACTTAACTGACCGTTACCAGTTTGTGAATATTAAGGGACAGCTTTCACAAGTCAGGCCAGTAAAGTATGGGGTGCCTTTGCTTTTTCTTTGCCTTTGCCTTAGGCCCTTTGCTGTTTACAATATACATGCTACCCCTGGGAGACATTATTAGAAGACATGGGATCAGCTTTCACTGCTATGCAGATGATACTCAATTATATATTTCAACTAAACCTGATGAGACGTCTGAACTGTTCAAGCTAACTGAGTTTATTTAAGATATTAAAGACTGGATGACCAACAATTTCCTTCTCTTAAACTCAGACAAAACAGAATTATTACTTTTTGGGCCTAAATCCTGTACAGATCTACTATACTATAAAAGATCTGGGTGTTATATTAGACAACAATTTAACTTTTGATCATCATATATCCCATGTCACAAAAACTGCCTTCTTTCATCTCAGAAATATTGCTAAGTTACGAAGTATGCTATCCATCTCAGATGCAGAAAAGCTAGTCCATGCTTTTATGACTTCAAGGCTGGATTACTGTAATGCTCTGTTCGCTGGCTGCCCAGCATCCTCCATTAACAAACTTCAATTAGTACAAAATGCAGCTGCCAGAGTTCTTACCAGGTCTAGAAAATTTGATTACATCACTCCAATTTTATCCTCCTTACACTGGCTGCCTGTTAAGTTTCGTATTAATTTTAAAATATTTCTTCTTACATATAAAGCTTCAAATAATCTAGCTCCTGTTTATCTAACCAATCTTCTGTCTCGCTACAATCCAACTCGCTCTTTAAAATCTCAAAACTCAGGGCTTCTGGTAGTACCTAGAATAGCAAATTCGAGTAAAGGAGGTCGAGCCCTCTCAGTTATGGCTCCTAAACTCTGGAATAGTCTTCCTGATAACATCCAAGGCTCAGACACACTCTCTCAGTTCAAAACTAGATTAAAGACCTATCTTTATCTTATTTAGGAGACAAGTATTAAATATTATTTATTTAATGCCTAAAAATGCGAATGCGTGATTGTCATCACTGAACAGTGTGGAGGGGAGAGAGAGAGGTGAGGTAAGATGGTAAGTCGCGCACCAAGTGACCTGGTCTCGAAAAGAACACAACCTCTGCAGTTTGGCAGTATTTCGGGTTTCGACCAAACGAGAAAGGAGACATGGCAAATATGAACTAGAGGTCTGCATTTCCGCTGCTGTACCACGGGAGCCGCGGGACCTGACCAGATTTCTTGCGGTGCGCGAATAAATTTCCGAATAAAGCACGGGAGCCATACACTGTTCATCATTGTTGTGCTGTTGTACATTTACAAGCCACCTACTACATACTCCATACGGAGGTGTTGGAATATTCAAAAACAATATACCATCACTCAGTCTTTTCAAAACTCAGTCGGTAACTCTGGTGTAATTGGAACGGGAGCTGGCGGTCTAACAATATTGCTTCTGAGCAAGCGACCACGCATATATCCGTGTGGATACTGTTTATGTGTGTGTGTGTGTGTGTGTGTGTGTGTGTGTGTGTGTGTGTGTGTGTGTGTGTGTGTGTATGTGTGTGAATGAGAGAGAGAGCGTGATGCTGTGCGTTGCTGGCTTGGTGCTGTCTATGTGTGTGTGTATGTGTGTGAATGAGAGAGAGCGCCCCTAATACGAACAAGACAAACAGGTGACCGCGAATCTAAGGTCGCATATACGGTATTTAGTTTCTGAATGGTTTAGGCAAAAGCCAACAGTTTGGTGACGCTGTCTGAGCTTTACATCATAATTTTTTTTATTATGCAAGGTAATACCGGATACAGAGGTAAAATAGGGAGGAGGTTTGACGGTATTCAGATTTGGATACGGCCCATGCCTAGGATACACTCAATGCATCACATAGCGGTATGATGCATGAATGTGCTCCACACAGGTTTTTGCATCTCATTTATATCCACTATGAGCAGCAGCTATGCTAATTATTCTCTTTATCCTCTTTTTGCACCTGGGGATAATCATCCCGAGGCCCCCAGAGACTATGCAGTGCCACTGATGCGATCCAAGACCTGCCACGAGATGATCCCAAGGTTTCCATAATCCTGGACCAGGCCGTATTCTGAGCAGCTGCTGTGGTGGTCATGGAGGAGTGGAGAGCATGAGACGGATTCCTGTGACGCTCCAGGGACAGACGAGTCTTACTGACATCTAGCTTCTCCAGCCTCCGGCGCCTAGACTGCAGCTCTGCACAAGACGTTTGGCCATAGGAGAAATGGTCATGCCCAGCTGAGCCCATGGTTTTTTCCTCGCCACTGTCGCCACTGGCTTGCATGGTTCGGGACCTGAAGAGCTGCGCATCGATGGATTTGCTCTTCAGTGTTTGGACTCTCAGCAGTGATTATTAAACCACACTGAACTAAACTGAACTAAACTTAAACTCTGAAAACTGGACTGACACTGTTTCAATTTACTATAATGTTCTTGGTGAAGCTGCTTTGACACAATCTACATTGTAAAAGCACTATAGAAATAAAGATTAATTGAATTGAATAGTGTATTGCTGAATTGAACCCTTGAATGCAATTAATGTTTCACCAATCACTATTACATAATCAGGTCATTAATGACCCGGACCTACAGTTGAAGTCAGAATTACTAGCCCTCCTAAATTATTAGCCCCCTCTATATTTTTCCCCAATTTCTGTTTAACAGAACGAAGATTTTTTCACATTTCTAAACATAATCGTTTAAATAGCTAATTTCTAATAACTGATTTCTTTCATCTTTGCCATCTTTCTATTCTAAAAGTCTGCATGAACCGGAAGCTATAACCATTTTTTCCGTATTGTGACACAGTTAATAGAGAAACACAATATTAAAAGATAAAACATTGGGCGTGGTTTCTTTTTTCTACTGGGAGCTGATTGGATGTAGTTTCTAGTTGTTGTCAAAACTGACAGTTAGAGGGGGCGTGGTTAAGTATGTTGGCCACGCCCAATACCTCAGACAGACTTGTTTCTGAGAATTTTACTGAAAACAAAAAAGGAAGTGCATTTTCAGATTTTAATTTTAATTACAAGGACAGTTTTTTTTCTTAATGACATGCACAGATGAGTTGTTTAACGCAAAACTAGCAATGTGATCCTAACAAAATCATCTGGTTAATTTTGATTTCATTTCTACTTTAATATCAGGTTTTTTTGGTGAGTCGCCATGTAGACTGCATCAGACTTGCCACTCAGTGCGACCAAGCACATCAGAGGGAAGCAGAATGGTTGCGGTAGGATGTCATTTCTGGCTCACACTGACCGAGGTTAAAGCTGTCTCAGTCAGGACTGCTGATGCTTGTCATGGGTGACGATCGGCATTTTCTTCTCTCCCCAGTTTGCTCGCCTTACGACAGCACGCTGGGGAATGAATATCAAACTCTCTTGAGCCTTTGTCCTCCTCATGTTCAAGTATCCTGGTGCATACTCAACATATATGTTCAGACCTCACAAGTGTACATAAAACATGCTGTCACAAGCACAACACTTCACTGATTATCCCATAGCTGTGTTATAAAGTATGTTTGTATTTTCTTTTAAGCTTTCCCTCCTCTTTCCATACAAAACACCAGGACAGAGATTTGTTAGATTTTCCCTGCTGTTCAAAAACAGTTCAGGGGAATCAGTTTATTTGCCTAAACCCCAAGAAAAGTCAACATTTTTGTGTCACTGTCTGTAGCACCAAGGCTGCCATCTAGTGGCCACATTTTACCATTTTCCTGCCTTTAGGCTTGACAGCAGCTAGCCAGTCACCCTGGATAGTTCAAACTATAAAACATAGTCACACCATACAGTGCTGACAGACCACATATTTACCACATTAGTTCCTATTCAGCAAGGCAGTTTAATTCAGTAAATTCATCATTTTAGAAGAGAAAATAAAAAGATTAAGAGAAAGCTGTTTTCTTTCGCTCACTATTTTGAAGGCAAGTGTCCACTTCAGATCCTTCAGTTCAGGTTATCCCTAGCTGAGTCTCCAGGATGTTCACCTCAGTTATTTGTCTGGCGCTAGAGCTGGCAATACAGCGTCAGTATATTGTTCTCAAACTTTTGAAGGACTTCTTGTGACAAGAGCTAGAGACATGATCTTCAGACTGCAGAAGATGCGATCTAGGCCTAAGCTTGCCTAGCAGAAAACAAGATGGTGGAGTCCTCATCAGGGTGAGTGGTTGTTTTGAATGCTAGTTTTGGTGCATAGAATCCTTCTCTGGGCACAGGGAATACTGAGTTGTATCTGCTTAAAAGGATAGTTCACCCAAAAATTGAAAATTCCCTGTTAGTTTACTCACCCACATTCAAGATGTAGGTGCCTTTCTTTGTTCAGTAGAAGATTATAGTAGGGGTTTAGCTGAATTGTGCTAAAAACACTGCCCCCTGCACAGACATCAAAGCAACAGGAAGCTAGCGCCTTATTAAACCTGCGAACTGTTTGACCAGGTTGTGGATTAAATAGTTTTATCAACATTTTAGTAGTTTGAAATAATAGAATGTATAAAAAACGAATATATAGAGAAATAAGTATGTAAAATAACAGACATTGTTCTGTCGGTTTATATCAAGGTTTTTGTAGCATAATATACAACACAAACCCGACAATATATCACTGCAAACTATTAAAAATGTTTATAAAAGTCACTGTTTTTAATTTTTCAAGGTTAAAAGTTGTTGGATGAAAGATCAAGGTCCCATAATGCAATTCAAAAGCATAAATAAATGGGGGGAAATTAAAATATGAATCTAAAAATATGGAAAACTGCTAATTTACAGATATTTATTACAGTGCACCTTGAATAGGCCAGTCAGGGGGCCACTATTCTATCCTTATAGTCAGCTTTTTAGTGATCCACCATATAGACAGCATCAGACTTGCCCAATAATAAGCATCAGACTCGCCCAATTTAAAGCTAATAATATTCTAAATAGTGGTCAATTTCTTTTGTTTCGCTTCACAAGACATCAATGTGTTGCTAGAAGCCATGGCTATTGATTTGGACATGTTTGTATGTGTTTATTTTTTACCTAAAAACATGTCCCCGTTGATCGCCATTATAGGAACAACCCAGGCTCATTCTGAAAACTTACCCCTATACATTTCTGGAGAGTGTCAAATACATTCTAGGAGGCACTTTTTTGCAGTTTTTGTTTTTGCGAATCCACCAGAGGGCGCTGTGTACACTTTTTGAGATCTCAAATTTCTCACACGGGCTCCATTCCCACCTTCTCCTCTCACGTAAATCCTCTAGAGGCCGCTATCGACTGATTGACTGACCGACCCAACCAATAGTGTTTTAAAAAGCACCGATTGACCAGCCCACTTCCTTTCCTAAACCCAACCGACTGTGTTTTCAAAACCAATCCAGAAAAAGAAAAGCCCTAGCCTGATTTTTACGTTTTTTTTTTTTTTTCTTTTCAGATTTTACCACATTTTCACCCTGTTATTTACAGTACCCTGTTTATTTTAGTTTTTGTCTTACCTGCTTTCTGGAACCATTCTGTGTCGGACTTGAACCCCATCGTCATGGTCAACTCCTCTCTGCATCTCAAGTCTGCCAACGTACACAGCAAGCTACTGGATAAACTGGCAACAGCAGGAAAGTCGTTCATACGGAGGTAAGCAGTCAGCTGGTGAGCGCAAAAAGGAATGGCATCATACCACCCCGTAGTGTTCGTTTTAAAGACAAAAATGCAGCCATACATACTTCTGGCTACATAATTCACGATCTCTAAAAATGTATATAGGGCTACATTGCATAAGCATCACCATGAACCACAGATTAAGCAGAAAATCTTCTTGTCACTTTCGTCTAAAAATACATCTTGAATGACATGTGGGTGAGTAAATTAACAAGAAAGTTTCATTTTTGGGTGAACCAT
The DNA here is from genome assembly GCF_903798145.1 of Danio aesculapii. Lineage (NCBI taxonomy): Eukaryota > Metazoa > Chordata > Actinopteri > Cypriniformes > Danionidae > Danio > Danio aesculapii. The sequence goes on along the minus strand of NC_079450.1, from coordinate 49,710,621 downwards.
CCCTTTAAGTGTTACGTTTTTAAGCGCTGCAGGGAATGTGGATCATTTACAACACCAGTCTAGTTCAGTGCTGGATTTCATGCAGGAGTGATTGAACTATTAAGGTTAACGTCAAAGCCATAACAGCAGAGCATTATATACGTTTATGGTTTATATTTGTAAACGTGATAGTCTCATATTTCACATGCGGACCTACTCTTAGACCTGTTCAGATTGTTTTGTCTGTGAGCGTTCTGTGTCCATTCCTCTTAAGACAGCAAAATTGTTGGAATTGACATCTTTTTTTGGAGAGTTTGTGGTTTGTGTGCATTGTAAATCACGTTCAGTGCAGGCTTTACTAGGTTAAGTAGGCACAGGGGCGTAGGATTTTCATTTTAGGGGGGCTCAGCTACTGAGGTAAAAAATTAATTAATAAATATATATATATATATATATATATATATATATATATATATATATATATATATATATATATATATATATATATATATATATATATATAAGCCTAATATTACATTTATAAGTACTAATTTAATAGTAAGAAATTAATAAATGTTTAATATGGTAAAAAAAAAACTGTACTACAAAAACAGAGATAGCCATTTGAGTTCTGAATGAGCCAAATAGGCTCAACACACCTGTTTACCGTAGTAAAAACCACTTTCTATATTTAAGTACATTTTTTGTTTCCATGTATTAAATAAATAAAACTGCACTTTTCTAATTAAACGGCAAATTTAAATAAATATTTTTAAACCTACAGGCTAATTCACATATTTCATGATCTGAATCACAATAATAAATAAGATTTTTTTTTAATACAAGACAACACATGATGTTTCTATCTCTGTCAGTGACTCTGACAGTTAAAATGAGTACATTCACTAAGTGGTTCTGTCACTGTTTTTAATTCTTTCTGTGCAAGACTGTTTGATATAGTTAATGCCACATGCACTAACACAAAACGTGTTTTATATTGGTAGTTAATTTTGAAATTAAAATTTTTTGAGAAAACAGCTGTGATTATGTGGTGAGCACCAATGAAACAGTAGATGGGAAACCCGATGGCTCCTCCATGACATTGGGGTACAAGTGATACAAGTGTATCTATAGTAAAGAACTGCAAATAAGCAGATATTATCGGCCTAAGTACTATCGCAATCTATCGATAAACACACACCTTGTTCTCTCGCTCTGCACAGCTATGGTTTGCTCATCAAATTAAAAACAAAAGACGGGGAGGAGCCGAATTCTTCCGCTGTTTCAGTATCAAATTTAAAGGGGACTGAGATGATAATTTAATGTACAGTTTATGAGCTAATCGCAAAAGTTTTAGGGGGTCTGAGTAGAAATATAGGGGGGCTACAGCCTCCCTAAAATAGGCCTAGCAACGTCTATGATTAGGCAGGCTAGGGTAATTAGGCAAGTCATTGTATAACAGTGTTTTGTTCTGTAGACAATCAAAACATATATTGTTTAAGGGGGCTAATAATATTGACCAAAATTCACAGAAGGGCTAATAATTCTGACTTCAGCTGTATCTGACCAGCTTTTTGTATGCTTTGGAGGTTCCAAGGGATAACTCTGTGAGACCTTCTCACTGACTGTTACATATGTTTTCAGGAGCATGTAGGATATGTTGTTCACCTCTTGGTATTCGGTCACAGTGTCTTTGCAGGAAATTTGTATGGCAACAAGTTTGCAAATTTGCCCTAGTAGTGCAAGTATTTTCTTGCAAGAATTAGCAGCAGAATATAATTACAGAATACTGTTCCCACTGCATCACTGTGTACAACTGATTTTCCAAACATTCATTCATTCATTTATTTTCTTTTCGGCTTAGTCCCTTTATTAATCTTTTTTTACTCTGCAGATGCCCTTCCAGCTGCAACCCATCACTGGGAAACAGATTTGCGTTTTATAAGATGCAAGATAATTAAGACTTTCAACTATTAAAAATGTTAATAAAAGTCACCTTTTCGAACTTTTCAAGGTTAAAAGTTATTGGAAAAAAGATGAAGGTCCAATAATGCAATTAAAAAGCATGGAAAAAAATTAAAACATGAATCACAAACTATGGAATCTACAAATTTATGGGCATTTTAAATGCTTTTAGATTATGTTAGTTAATTAAGTAGGTTTGTGTTTGCTTGTTATTTTTTACATTTGTCCTCAAATCCAGCATTATGAGCGACAAACTCATTGCAAACATTTGCATAACATTTACATGGCCATTATGTTCTTATTCTCTTCCTTATGAGTGGAATAATTCACCTTGTGTTGTGGATATCCACAGTTAAATCAAACATAGTTAAAAAACAAAATCAAAAACGAAAATTTCAAAAAGAAAACAGAATAATTGCGAATAGTTTATTGCCATTGTCTAGATCATTTGTAATCATTTAATCCAAAAAAGCAACAGTAATCTTATGGATTTTGCTTCTATAAATCTCACGTGCATACACTGTAAAAAGTAACAAGTTGACCACTTAAACAAAATAGTAAGTAAACCCATTGAAACACGGAACTGTTAAGTTGGCTTCATTTTTATTATCATGCACATAGTTTGTTTGCTTAGCAATTTTAAGGCAATGGGCTTAATTATTTTGTTAAGTAAATTCATCTTATCGTTTTAAAAGCAGTGGGCGGCACGGTGGCTCAGTGGTTAGCAATGTCGCCTCACAGCAAGAAGGTCACAGGTTCGAGTCCCAGCTAGGTCAATTGGCATTTCTGTTTGCATGTTCCTCCTGTGTTCACGTGGGTTTCCTCCGGGTGCTCCGTTTGGATGTTTCCCTGTACTGGGTTACAGCTGAAAGGGCATCCGCTGTGTAAAACATATGCTGGATAAGTTGGCAGTTCATCCCGCTCTGGCGACACCTGATGAGTAAGCGACTAAGCCGAAGGAAAGTGAATGCAAATCCAATTAGATCAACATATTTGGTAAACAAAGCAAGTCTCTTATATAATATATCTACTAAAATACAGAAAATATTACTTTACAAAATGTATTGTAAATAAATCATATGACCATTTTCATAATAATCAATAATATTACTAAAATTTATTTAAAAAACTGAATAAATATACACTACCGGTCGAAGGTTTGGGGTCAGTAGAGGTTTTAAATGTTTTAAAATAAGCTTCTCCTGTTCACCAAGGCTGCATATATTTAATCAAAAATACAGTGCAAATTGTAAAATTGTAAAATGTTATTGCACTATAAAATAACTGTTCAAAATTAGTTTATAATTTAATTTAATAATTTATTCCAGTGATTTTAAGGATGAATTTTTAACTTCATTATTCCAGTTACATGATCCTTCAGAAATCACTCTAATATTAATTATCATTAATATTATTGTTATTATCATTATTATTAATAATAGTAATAGTAATATAAGCAATAATATTATTAAATATTTAAAAAAAATTTACATTTAATAAATGTTGCCTTAATGAACAGAATCATTTTCTTTAAAAAAAAGAACTTGAAAAAAAAACCTAACCCCAAATTTTTGACTGGTAGTGTAAATTCACACACATTTACCCAAGTAAATAAATCGACTCAATGATGGGCTTAAAATCCGCGGATTCATGAATTTCGTGTGGTCCTACTAATATCTAAGACCTAAGACCAACACTTCAACGTCCATCTCATCTCACGCAAACACATACACAACTGTCAAACAAAATAATAAATATCAATATGCAGGTAGGGCGTCATGGTGGCGCAATAGGTAGCACAATCGCCTCACAGCAAGAAGGTCGCTGGTTCGAGCCTTGGCTGGGTGGAGTTTACATGTTCTGATGCCCTACAGTGATTCATTCCCACCCAGGAAACAGTTATTTTTGGTTACTATTTTATTTTTTAAAAATCTTTCTCTTGTTTGGAAACTGGGTGACGCAGTGGGAAGTGTTGTCGCCTCACAGCAAGGTGACCAGTTCGAGTCCCAGCTGGGTGAGTTGGCATTTCTGTGTGGAGTTTGCATGTTCTCCCCGTGTTGGGTTTTCTCCAGATGCTCCGGTTTCCCCCACAAGTCCAAAGACATGTGGTATAGGTGAATTGGATAAACTTAATTGTCCGTAGTGTATGTGTGTGAATGAGTGTGTATGGGTGTTTACCAGTGATTGGTTGCAGCTGGAAGGGCATCCGCTGCGTAAAACGTATGCTGGATTAGTTGGTGGTTCATTCCGCTGTGGCGACCCCAGATTAATAAAGGGACTGAGCCAAAAAGAAAATGAATGAATGAATGAATATGCAGGTAAAGACAGTATAAAGCAGTTAATCATCACCCAATCAGCAATTAGTGTATAGGTTTTATTATAATTCTGCATATGCAGCATGTGGACGCTGTTCTTTGCCAGCTAAACATTATTAAAACAGCCCACTGTAACGTAGCATTCAAATCCATTATAATTCAATTATATTTCTCTCCCCTGGCAACCATCCTTGGTAACTGAGTGCGCAATCTCAAATTGAATTTGTGCGGAATTAAATTATACAAGCATCAATATACATACATAATACAGATCAGTAAACGGGCTTAATTTATTGGACAAGCAGTCATAATGGCACCAAAGTGTGTGGAATGAAGATGTTGTGCCATCTAGATGTTTTTTTTTCTGGATGGTGACTTCACAAGTCACAGGCACACACAAAAAAAAGACAAGATTAATTATTGAGAGCTTGATCGCTTGGCTCTAAACCCGGGTGCATTGTCATTTCACCTCTTTATTGTAAGAAGCTGTTTCCTCTTTGGGTGTGAGGTTAATAATAAAAAAATGATATGCTTCAGTAGAGCAGATAAATCGTGTCAAACACAGCTGGGCCAGCAGGCCTGTAACCGGCCACCACAGAGCTAAATTGATGGTTGTTGCATCGGAGAGGACATGAAAAACTGCCCCTTTTTCTTTACTGTATGACATGAATGGAGTTCTAGGTGTCGCCTATTTTTCCACTGCATCCCCCACCGCTCTTACTGCAGCGCTGACTGACAGCAGGATGTGAGACAGCACAGATGTAAAAAATAAGACTCTGATTTGCAGGGATGTGAGGAGCGATACACTCAAATATCATCTTTAACGTTGTGTTGTCAGAACACACAGTAGAGCTAATGTTATGTTAACCGTGATGTGAAAAAGAAAAAAAGTTTTCAGTAAGATAGCAAAACCAAAAGTTTGTATTTTAAAGTTATTTACTGCAAAAACAGCCAGTAAAATACTACATACATTCTGTACAGTTCACTACTGTAATATGCACTGCATTGTGGGTCATTTTACATTTTTTACTGTAACTTGGGAATATGCGGTATACTACTGTAATCTAAGTAACCAAGTACTGCTACTGTAGTAAGACAAAAATAAGATAAAGGTGCAGTATGTAAGTTTGACACCCAGTGGTTGAACTAGATATTGCACTCTTGGATCAAAACAAACGCAAGCACAGGTTGCCAGATTGAGGACAGGAGCGAGTGATTTAAACCGTGTTCTAAATAAAAGCAACGGCACTCGATAGTAGGAATATTTTCAATATTAAAAGGAGTTTTTGTCTAAACCAACACCTCAAATGGGGTATATGCCGAAGCATGCTAATAGGACTTTTAATTTGCCAGTAACCTGGGTTAATCGATTCCCGTAAAGTGAATGCCAATGCAAATCGGCGCGTTTAAGGTCTGTTTTCTTTACAAATAAGCGATCTCCAGTGGCTGAGTGATATCCGATATAAAGTGGGTCTCAGATTGTACAAGAAGCACTGCATTAAATTACATTTTTCCTGCCACGTCTTTATAATATGACCATTTATTTTTCCCCAGTGTAATCAATGGAGCTTCTGCGCTAGCCTGCCGATTCTGATGGGCGCGTACGAGCAAACGGCTTTTTGTCTCACTTTATGCTTGAACAACTAAATGAATGCCAAAATCTGTTTAACTTATTGTATTTGAATTACATTACAACATCGATGCTGTAAAAGGAACTGTATAAAATGCAAAAAAAAAAAAAACTCACAATAACAGGTCACCGGAAGTTTTGTCAGCATGGGAAAAACATTAGCTCGGCATATACCCTATTAATAAATTAGAAGTGGCTTCTATTTCTCGCAGCTAAACAACAGAAATCTTGATGACATGATCACCTCAGGTAAACCTCATGTGCTTTATTCAGTGTTAAATGCTAATAATGTGACTTTGAATGCCATTTTACTTGACATTTATTGCCATACTACTGAAAGCAGCAGCAGATAATTTACCTCAGATCATGAATCATTTGCTAATTAATAACCTCATGTGGAACTGAATGCGTCTCATTTCGGTGGCTGCTACTGTCCCCTGGAGGTTGCATTTTGGTCTCAGACTCATGCTTTCAGAGCCTTTCTGAATGAATAAATGAAATACGCAGTTTTCCACCAAGGCAACCCAGGGTGCTGAAATATAATTGGCTAAACTGGCACTGGGCAGGTTAAAATTAACAAAACAAAGACAGACATTCTGGCACAGAAAACACATTTTCAAAGCAGAATATCTGACTTCAGCATTGTTTTTTTAGATAAGCAAGAATGTTCACTTAGCATGTTTCTTAAATATCTGCAAACATATGATTGTATTTTTATGCTTTAGAAGAGTCAAAAACTTACATACAACACCTTTAACAGTTAATGAAAAAAATATTAATTAACATCTTGTAACACAAATGAATTGATGGATAAAAATTACTTTGGTAAACCATTTTAAATACACATAATAACAACAAATAATAAAAATAAAGATCTCATTACTTATTTGGAAATTATTGAATAAAGGTTTTGTAGTGCCAGTGTAAAATGTTAATAAATTACAGTAAAAGTACTGTAAAAATTGTCATACTGTAAAATTAAAATGTGGTAAAGGGAATTTTTGTCATTAATATAATTTGTAGTAAGCCTGTTTTACTGTAAAATGAAATTGCAGTAGGACTGCAAGTACTGTAAATCACATTTACAGGTACTGTAAAAGGGTGGTTGCAGTAACTTGTTGACAACAGTTCTGCCAGTAAGTTACTGCAAAAATACAATAAAATGTTTAACAGTGTACTCACTGTACAAAAAATGTTGGGTTCTACACAACTGATTTGTGTTAGGACAACATGAAGGAATTAAGTTACCTTATTAGTTATTACAAATTTAAGTGCATTGAATATTAAACAATTAAGTTGTCCAAAAAAAAACTCAAGAATTGTGTTGTTTCAACTCAATTTAAATAAGTAGTTGAACAAACAGACATTTTTGTGTGCTGTTAAAATACACAGAAGTTTTGTTTTCAAACTATTTGATTTGATTTAGAAGACACAAACGTGCCAATTTCACATCTGTCACATCCATAATGAAGCTTTTTCTTCATAAATGCAAAAATGTGCAATAATAATCATTTTAAAATGGTTGTATTGATCCTATTCTTGACGTACATGCGGGCACAGCCAATGCAGTCTTTTTGGCTGGAGACTTCCACTCTTATTTACTTCCAGTGGTTTTTAGCCGTTAAACACAGCTCATTATGCTGCTTGATGTTGCAAACAGATCTTTTATTATTATATTATTTTACTTTTTATATAGTCGTGAACACACCAGTTTGTAGAGCAGCAGTTTGACCGTTTTCTGCCGTTTATCATTCCTAGTCATTTCTCCCATAGGCAACTGAAACGGAAGTTTTAAAACGAGCGCAGAAACAAGCGCACTTCCGCATTGCAGAATAAGGTCAATAAAGAGCAAACTATTATCCAGTTGATTAGTTTTGTTTATTTTGGGTTGTGCATTTTAATTTAAAGGGCACATAGTTTACCTCTTTTTTATGATTTAATATTAATATTATGGTTCTTCTGAGTGTGCCAGTTTAGGTTCAGTTTAAAACACAATTCCGATTTTTTTATTATGTGTTAAAAAGTATCATGTTGGGGGCGTGTCCACAGTTCGCTGATTTAGGGGTGTGTTGCTTCACATGTAGACTAGTTTCGGCTTCCCGCCAACGTAACAAGGGGGCGGGGTCATGAGCTCACCTGCTCTGTGTTTGCAACACAGACAGGAAGATTGAAAGCAGGAGGAGAGGATCAGCATTCAGTCGTACATGTACGACTCGGACACAGACCAAGCAGAGAGTACAAAATCATTTGTGTCTTTGTACAGTTTTACAGCCAACTGTGTGCTAGTTTCAAGTGCCGAGCTTGTACACAGAAACTAATAACCACGCACACTGAATTAACTTTGACTGAGGCACTGGATGCGCCGCTCGAAGCCGCGACACGGCACACCAGACACTCTCTGTGGCGCGGCAGAAACATGAAGTGTCCCGAATCGTCGCGCCACGCATTTTTGAATTCTAAACATAGGTCTCTGCAGCGGTCCGCGGCGCCCAGCCGTCTACTTGAGTTTACCCTGATAGAAACCTATGTTTAGAATTCTAAAACGCATGCTAGCTAAGATCACAGGGAGCTTCTGGGATCGCGAGAAATGCAAACGGCTGAAGTATAAGGTAGACTCAATGAGAAGTACACATGTTTGCAAACCTACCTAAAGATACAACTAATAATTCCAATTAGAGCGATAATGTGGAGAATATTGCTCTTGTATTGAGCCCAATGAGCCTTACATCTAAAAATAGAGCTAGGGTGTTCCTTTAATGATATCGCTTCGACTCATGCTGAAAATGGCGGACGTGAATCAACAAACTGAGGATATGATGACGCGCCTGTCAATCAATATTAGTGGGCGGGGGGACCGCACTCCTATGTCAAGTAGCGGTCGGTTTGAAAACCGCTCCAATTGGTCCACCGTTTTTTTATGTTGTTAAATTGATAAAAAAGCACTGGGTGTGCTTATATCACCCCAATATGACGGTCTATACACCATACATGCACATATGTCTGTCCAAACAGCTTGAAAAGTTGATTTTTTACCATAGGTGCCCTTTAAAGAAATTCTACAAAGTATGTTGTATAATGTCATTTTTTATTTACTGTTTTGGTCACATCCATAAAGCACGTTTATTTCCCCTTATTTCAAATATAAAAACCATTTACAGATTTATATTTTTTTCGGATCTCGTAAAGAGACAATTCACCCAAAATGAAAATTCTGTCCTCTTTTACTCACCATTTTTAGCTGTTTTAAACCTTTATGAGTTTCACACATTAAACATGAGTTCAACACATAAGCTGATGTTTAGAAGAAAGCTGGAAACCTGTAACAAATGGCTTCCATAGTATTTGTTTTTCCTACTATGGAAGTCAATGGCTACAGGTTTTTAGCCTTCTTCAAAATATCTTCTTTTGTGTTCATAAAGGTTTGGAACCACTTGAGGATGAGTATAAAGTGAGTCAATCTTCATTTTTGCGTGAACTATCCCTTTAAATCTCTCCTTAGTTGTTTTGGAAAATATAAATGGATGTTTCAGAATACTGTTAATATATATATTCTCTAAAAATGTTCATGTTTTAACAGCAAATGTCACATCCAGAACACTGTAACTGCTAAAAAATAGAACAATAAAATACATTTGGTACAGAAAACATGCACTACATTTGACATTTTATATTACTGATTGGCTTCTATAGTTTTTTAGCATGATCAGTTCATCATGATCATTGATCCCAAGGTTTCCATATCCTGGACCAGGCCGTATCCTGAGCAGCTACTGTGGTGGTCATGGAAGAGTGGAGAACATGAGACTGATTCCTGTGACGCTCCAGAGACAGACGAGTCTTCGCTGAGGCCAGCTTCCAGCCTCCGCCGCTGAGACTGCAGCTCTGCACAAGACATTTGGCCAGCGGAGAAATTAAAATGGTCGTGCCCAACTGAGTCTGGTTTCTCTCAAGGTTTTTTTTCTTCACTTTCGCCATTTAGTGAAGTTTTTTTTCCCTCTCCGCTGTCGCCACTGGCTTGCATGGTTCGGGATCTATAGAGCTGCACATCGTTGGATTTGCTCTTCAATATTTGGACTCTCAGTAGTGATTATTAAACCACACTTAACTGAACTAAACTGAACTGAACTTAAACACTACAAATTGAACTACACTGTTCCTATTTACTATGACCTTTTATGTGAAGCTGCTTTGACACAATCTACATTGTATAAGCGCTATACAAATAAAGGTGAATTGAATTGAATTGAATTGAATTGAATTGAATCAGTTACAGCTAAAATGGATGGATTAAACCTTTCAACCATGCCACTGTCTTTCTGTGTCGTTTGCTTCATTTAACTTGGCTTTCACCACCTCTTAAATAAATAGACAGAAAAGAAGGGGATCACTATCATGAAGAATGGCTCTGTCTTTATTTACAGAGATATTTCTAAAAAGATGACTCATCGGTGTCCATAAAATAATTATGCAAACAGCGCAACACATTACATCTGTCTCAGTACATCTACCCACTGATGCAACTGAGATTTCTCTCTCTGCTTCGCCGCACAAACATAAACACACAAAGACACGCATCATCTACTGTAAGTGCTGCAAGCAAACCTTGTGTAACAGACAGGCCTATAGTTTTATATTTGTGGTTGAATTAGAGCAATTAAATAGGCTATAAAACCCTGCTTTTTCTGGAGCTGACATCTGCCGTCTGGACCAAGCTAGAACTTAAAGGGATAGTTCACCCAGAAATGAAAGCGTACTCATTTTCTGCTCCTTTTCTTTTTCTGTTGAACACATAAGAAGATACTTTGAAAAATGTTAGAAACCGGTTCCGTAAGAAAAATCAATGGTTACAGATTTATACCTTTTTTTCAAATTAACTAATTTTGTGTTCAACAGAAGAAAACAATAACTTAAATAGGTTTGTGGCAAGTATAGGTTGCGTAAAAGATGACAGAATTTTCAGTTCTGGGTGAACTATCCCTTTAATGAAAGTTAAATGCGTACTCATAGTTGAGTTCAATAATAAAATGTATTTCTGTTATGATAACCAGCGACGTAGCCCACACAGATCGTTCTAGAACTACAAATCCCATCACGCCCTGCAGTCACACACCCGTTTCAGTTCACCTGATTACACACACAGCTGCAGTTCATCACCATTGATTACATGAACTATATACACCCCACACCCCACAGAGATATCCATTGCTGAGTCTTGTTTCCCTGTAGTGTACTTTACTGTCTTTCCTTGCCGTATTTTTGGCCCTTTGATTCTTTATATTCTATATGTTTATGATTGTTTGCCGCCTGCCTCAACCCCTTTACACCTTTAAGTCTTTGGATTATCTATGTGTTACTGTCTGCTCCTCTATTGAACCTTGCCTACCTGATTGCTCAAAAAAGCTGCATATTGCATCCTACCCCTGATGTCATGCCCCCATCCTTACAATTGCAGTTAAACTGAATGTTCAAAGCTAATGGTTTGCTGAAATATCCATGACATTAACAACAACACTGAAATAAGAGAGCACAGACTGTGGCAAACAATTGATGAAAAGTGTGTTCATTACTATAATAGTAGGTCTTGGTAAATTTTCTTTACGTTACGTTATATGCAGAGGTAGGAGATAATGTGATAACACCCACCTTTTTACCACTATGATTTGCTGATTACTCTGTTAGTGCAACAATGCCTACCTTACATGCTTGCAGTTGGCGCACAAACCAGAATGAATGGCTCAGAACTCAGAGGGGTGGAACCAGATAGATTCATCACATTATTTGCGTAGTTGTACATAGTGTTTTCCAGATGGCTGTGATTTATTATTTTTATTAGTTAGTTAGTTAGTTAGTTAGTTAGTTAGTTAGTTAAACACTTTATTTGTCCCCTTGTTGTATACAAGTAGCATATAGTACAATTTACATATACACATACAAATACATACATATATTTATGCACATATACACACATTCACATACACATAAATTGTAGAATGCAGAATGCAAAAACATTTTTCCTCCAACCCAATTTTTGGTTTAAGTGGACTTAACTACTGTGTACTTGCATCAAAAAATAACTACAATGTACTTACTGTGTTTATAATGTATTGCAGAACATATGTGGTGCCCTTGAGGTGGGAGAGCGTAAGGGACGAGTTTGGTAGTATTGGTAGGTTTAAGGGTGGGTTAAGATGTAAGGGATGGTCAACAATTAAATAAAGACGTAATTACAGAAATTAATTATAGATGTAATTACATGCATGTCTTTAATCAATTATAAATACAATGTAAACACATGTATTTACACCATAAGTACATTGTAACAAATTATCAATTTCAATGTAAGTATGTATTAGTTAAGGCCATATTAGTTAAGGTCACATCCAGTTATTTTTTCCACCACCATATCTCTTTAGGGCATGGGTCAGAAATCTTTTTTTGGCAAATGCATTTTTTAAAGAGCCATTGGGGGTATAAACAAACACTCACTGGCCACTTTATTAGGTACACCTTACTAGTACTGGGTTGGACCCCCTTTTGCTTTAATCCTTCATGGCACAGATTCAACAAGAGACTGGAAATATTCCTCAGAGATTTTGGTCCATATTGACCATATAAATGTTAGCTGCTGGCCCTTTATTGGTGTTGCAATTTAAGTTAATCTACAGTGCCACACACGCGCATTGGTTGAAACATCCTTTTATTCTTATTCATTTAGCTGTAAAACAAATACAATAAAAAGGTAATCGTAATTGTATTTTCAATAGGAAACTGATTTCTAGTGATGGTTATAATTTTTTAAACTTTAAAATATTACTGAAGGGCCATGTATTTTTGGTCAAAGAGCCACATGTGGCTCCCGAGCCATAAGTTCCCTACCACTGCTTTAGGGGCTGCGTATACCCTCAAGTGACTGCAAAACTCCATGAGTTTCTTTCTTCTGTTGAACATAAAAGATATTTTGAAGAAAGCTGAAAACCTTTAATCATTGACACACATAGTATGGAAGTCAATGGTTACAGGTTTCCAGCTTTCTTCAAAATATATTATTTTGTGACCAACAACAGAAACTCAAACAGGTTTGGAAGAGTGTGAAAGGTGAGTGTTGAAAAATGCAAATATGCCTTTGAATTTGTTTAGGAAATGTAAATAAATAAGTAGTGGATTCACTGTTTAAAAGGAACATGTCAAGAATAGACATTGTTTGAGCATGGATGGCTGGGCGAATGAATAGATGAAATTAAGCAGTCTGCGGTGCAATGACAGTTGTGTGATTGGTGGCTGCAATGACTTAGATTGCCACTGCAGATTCTGTTGTTGCCAATAAATGCTGCAGCAACTGCTTAGCCAGGCCCACTAATCATGCCTCTTTGTCAATGTATTTGAGAGGAGGAATCATTGTCACTTACATGAATCATTACTGTCCTGACTGCTCGCTGTGTGAAAGACAGATGACCTATAGATTTTGTTTACAGTTAATAATCATTTATGTAGCCACTTTCAGTACACACCTTTTTTCCACATGCATTTTCTCCTTCACTGTAAAACAATATCTGTAAATTAAAAGTTTCCATATTTTGTGTTTTCCATTTATTTACAGTTTTTCTCTGTCAACTTTTGATGTTTCAATAGTCTAGCAAGGTGATTTTTTTGACATTTTAGTCATTTGAAATAATATAACATATAATGAATAACATAGAGAGTAATAAGTCTGTAAAATAACAGAAAATGTACTGGCAGTTTATTACGAGGTTTTTGTACCATAATGTTTGTTTCTCTTTTCAAATAGTGACTTTATTTGTTTTTTATAATTAATAGTCAAGCAATAATGAGCGTAAATACAGCAGGGAAAATATGTATTGAACAGGTAATAATGTTTCTCAGAAAACATATTTCTAAAGGTGCTGTTGACTTGAAATTTTCCCCGGATGTTGGTAACAACCAAAGAAATCCATAAATGCAAAGAAAACAAATCTAATTAGTTTACAAATTAAGTTATGTATAATAAAATGAAATGAAATGGGGAAAAAGTATCGAACAGATGAAGAAAGGGAGGTGTAGAAAGGCAGGGAAAGCCCAGACAGTAGCTGAAATCTCTGAGTAGTTATTCAGCAACCCTCTGCCCTTCGTCAGTGTAAATTAATATTAGCTGCTTCAGTCCAACATCTACATTAGCAGATGATGAAGATGAAACCAGGGTGGACATTTCAGCAAGACAATGATCCAAAACACAGCCAAGGAAACTCTCAAATGGTTTCAGAGAAAGAAAATCAAGCTGTAGAATGGCCCAGCCAATCACCTGATATGAATTCAATAGGAAAAAAACAAAAAAACGCTCAGATTTTTGATGGACGAGACCCACAGAACCATCAAGATTTGTACACTCTGTTGAAGTCTGCATGTGACTTCATTCTCCATATGGGACTCGGGAGGCATCTTTAAGCTGCCATCATTTAAAAAAGCCTTTTATATAAAGTATTTAATACATTTCAGTAGTTCAGTACTTTCTCATTTCATTGGTTTATTTGTTTTTCCAAAACCTTTCCAGGCCTGGAGAATGCCATGTCAAAATTATGAACTAATAATAGATCTATCTAGTCCAATTTTGCATTGTTCTGAAGTTTAGAGAGGTTGTAGTAATGCACTTGAATGTTACTTTAGTATCTCTGATGCTGGGTGATTTAAACAGTAAGGAGCTCTGGCAGACCTGCTGACTGCACATTCATGTATGAGCTAAATAATGGTAGTCACTGCAATCTTAGTAACAAAAGAAGCCAAAATCAAATGATACTTCATTAGCAAGAAGATGCAATTTGCAGGTCAAATTGTCATGGTAACCTTTCACTGTGCAAATTGAAAATTAACCTTTGGGGCACTCATTCACAGCTGAGGCTGCCTGCATTACAAAGTCAACATTGCTTTTCCCTTGCGGACAAAGCAGAAGATTGGTGGAAGCTCATAATAAGAACAAATAATTGTAATTATTTCTATAGAGAGAGACTTCTGTCCATTACAAAAAAATCATATGAAAAAAAAAACATAAAAGTTCATCACTAAATTAACATTTGAATAATTTTATAATTCTTCTCACTGTTTAAGAATGAAAGTAGCCTATAAAAAGTGTTGGACTGACTGTAATATTAGTTATTATTGTATTATTATACCTGTAATTTCAACTTTGTTCTATTTAGTAGCTGTCTCAAAAGTGAGCAATGCAGTGTGGCCAACAAATTACTGCCCTATTAATAATGATGAATTAAACTGAACTCGATACTTGCTTTAATCTATGCTTTTAACAATCTTAAAAATAACTCTTATGTCGGCGCCAATGGCCTAGTGGTAGTGTGTCGACACATAGCACCAAGGTGCTCGCGGCGACCCAAGTTCGATTCGCGGCTCGGGGTCCTTTGCCGATCCTTCCACTATCTCTGCTCCCCACACTTTCCTGTCTGTAAAATCTCCACTGTCCTATCCCAATAAAAATCCCTAAAAAAATAAACAAAAATAACTCTTACAGACTACACTGTTAGACTTTGCCGCAATTTTACAGTTATTTACTGCAAAAATGGCCAGTAAAATACCATGTACATTCTTTACAGTTCATTACTGTAATATGCACTTCACTGTGAGTCATTTTAAAAGTTTTACAGTAACTTACTGCATATTGAGAATTTGCGGTATTCTACTGTAATCAAAGTAGTCAAGTACTGCTACTGTAGTTAAAGACAAAAATGATTAATTAACATCCTGTATCACAAAATGTATTTAAAATAGATTGATGAATGAAAATTACTTTTGTAAACCACTTAGAATGGATATGATAACAATGAATAATAAAAATACTTGTTTTGAATTTAATAAATTCAGTAGTAAATACTAAAAATAAAGGTTGTGTACTGCCAGTGTACAATGTAAATAAATTACAATAAAAGTACTGTAAATCAAAATGTATTACTGTAAAATTAGGTAACACTTTATTTTGATGGTCCATCTGAGTATTAGTAGACTGTCTGCTTAATATCTGCTGATACTGCTCCTTCAACAGACATTTAACTGATTATAAGAAACTTTGCAAGTACATGTCAACTTACACTAACCCTAAATGCAACCTAACAGTCTACTTATAATCTAATGAGAATTAGTATGTAGATGCAATGTAACTTAATTCAACAAACGGACCATCAAAATAAAGTGTGACCTAAAATTTAAATGTGGTAAAGAGCATTTTACCATAAAAAGAAGTTGTGATAGGGCTATTTTACTGTAAAATGAAATTGCAGTAGGGCCCTGCTACTGTCAAACACATTTACAGGTAAGTTACGGTAAAGGGGCAGTTGAATTGAGTTAAGAAAAAGGGGGCAACAGTGCTGCCAGTAAGTTACCACAAAAATACAATAAAATAAAACAGTGTAGACAACATAGATTAGACATTTTATTAATAATCATTCATATTTTGCATCTGAGCTGTGGCATAAATAAATGATTATCCTTCGATCTCATTGGCGACTGCCCTGTCAGACAAATAATAAGATAATGCCAGGTAATTAGCGCTGTTTTTGAGGCTTTATTGTTTCTAATTACAGTACATGCATATCGCACTCTGCAAATGTAGTAAGAGCATTTGTGTAGCATTACTTTTTAATTCAATTATGGCCACTTAAGCATTAGTATAAATAACTGTATATGACAGAATATTGACAAGAAGCCATGTTAATCTCAGTTTCAAGAAAGCAGGAATAAAATGAAATAATCTTTGCAATTACTCAACCCAATGATGGAAAGCTGAAGCTTGTCAAAATGGTGTATCATGATTAAACAGCAAACAAGTAGCCTGGCTTCTGGGCAGCTGTTTGTATTTATAGGCCTGTGCTGGTGTGTCTACATGTACAATTTTAGCTGATGCTGATGCTGTCAACTACAGGAGTGACACAGAAGCAAGATGGTGTGTCTAAATATTTAGATGAGTTCATGATTGATTAATCATATGATATGGACAAGACTTCTGGTGTAAGCAATCGGAACATAAAGCCACTTAAGAGGATTATGCTTATTGATATTTAGGTAATTTTGTTCACTTTTATACAGTGGGGGAATTAAGTATTGAACATGCCTCTCTTTTTCTCAGAAAACATATCTCTAAAGGTGTCGTCGACTTGAAATTTTCACCAGATGCTGATAGCAACCAAAGAAATTAATATATGCAAAGAAAACAAATCTAATTAGTTTACAAATTTAGTTATGTGTCATAAAATGAAATTACATAGGGAAAAAGTATTGAACACATGAAGAAAGGGAGGTGTGGAAAGGCAGTGAAACCCCAGTCAGCAGCTGAAATCTCTCAGACACCCTCTGCCCTTCCTCATTGTAAATTGATATTCGATGCTTCAGTCCAATATCTACATTAGCAGGATGATGAAGATGAAACCAGGGTGGACATTTCAGCAAGACAGTGATCCAAAACACAGCCAAGGAAACTCTCAAAAGGTTTCAGAGAAAGAAAAACGCGCTGTAGAATGGCCCAGCCAATCACCTGACTCGAATCCAATAGAAAATACAAAATAAAGATCAGATTTGATAGACGAGACCCACAGAACCATCAGGATTTTTACAATCTGTTGAAGTCTGTGAAAAACTCACACCTGAGCAATGCATGTGACTTCATTCTTCATATGAGAGGCATCTTTAAGCTGCCATCATTTCAAAACAGCCTCTCATTTAAAGTATTAAACACATGTCAGTAGTTCAGTACTTTCTCCTTGTGTCATTTCATTGTTAATAAACATGACTAATTTTTTTTTTTTTGTTTGTTTGTTTGTTTGTTTTATTTTAATGTGTGTATTGTTTGGGTTTTTACCAAAATCTGGTTCAATTCCTGTTACAGCTCCTTTAGAAATATTGTTTGCAAGAAAAAAACACGACATGTTCAATACTCATTTCCCTGCCATTTGTGCACTGTGCAACCTAATGATGGAATTAGCAAACACACCCTATTGTGGACATAAAAACAATCAAGCACATCTATCCTTTTCGTAGAAGTAATAGTTCTTCCCACAACTATTTTTTTTCATCATTTACTCGCCGATCACTTGTTCCAAACCTGATTGTGTTTCTTCTGTTAAACACAAAAGTTGATATTTAGAAGAATGTTTTATTTTAACTCGTCATTAAGATAAAAACAGAAAGAATAGAGGAAATAACCGTGCTAAAATTTTTAAATATATATTTTTTCAGAACATTTTTTTTTTTTCTGGCATAATCATTATATTTAGTGTGACCTGAAACACAGGCATTGAGAAAATTCTCTGGGGAGACTGAAAGCATTGTTTTTTCTATCCAACTGTCATTTTCTGGAGAAAGTAAAATCTACATGGCAATATTTTATTGCACTTGTTTTGATACCTGTTTCATTTGTCAGATCTTGCAACATTTAATCCAAAATTAATTCCAAAAAATTCCACCTGCAGTGCATTTTTTAATGATTAAAAGTGTTGGTCATATAAATTGTGTTTATTTCTTCACTGGTGTCCTGTCGTTATTTATAATAATAACCAAATACTAGGGCTAAGAACCAAGAAAGAGTTTTTTCTGGTGTTTATCTGGTGAGTCCATGTTTAATGAATATCATCACACTTTTACACACATAATATTAAAAAGAGAACTGTCTCTAATTCAGTTTGTTTGTCAACCAAAACAAGAACTACACATTATTCCTTCATTTTCTTTTCAGCTTAGTCCCTTTATTCATCAGGAGTCATCACAGCGGAATGAACCACCAACTTCCCTGCTGAAAAATCCAGCTTAAACCAGCCTAGGCTGGTTGGCTGGTTTTAGCTGGTTGACCAGCCTGGTTTTAGAGGGGTTTGGGCCATTTCCAGGCTGGTTTCCAGCTATTTCCAGCCTGGTCTTAGCTGGTCAGGCTGGAAAATGACCAGCTAAATCCAGCTAAAACCAGCTTGACCAGCCTGGTTTAAGGTGGACATAGCTGGTTTAGGCTGGGCTCCCAGCCTGACTAGGCTGGTCAAGCTGGTTTTAGCTGGTCGTCTCCCAGCCTGACCAGCTAAGACCAGGCTGGAAATGGCTGGAAACCAGCCTGGAAGTGGCCAAAACCCCTCTAAAACCAGCCTGGTCGACCAGCTAAAACCAGCCAACCAGCCTAGGCTGGTTTAAGCTGGATTTTTCAGCAGGGTTATCCAGCATATGTTTTACACAGCGGACGCCCTTCCAGCCGCAACCCATCACTGGGAAACGTCCATACACACTCACACACTACAGACAATTTAGCCTTCCCAATTCACCTATATCACATGTCTTTGGACTGTGGGGGAAACCGGAACCACCGACCTTCTTGCTGTGAGGGGATTGTGCTACCCGCTGTCCCACCGTGCTACCAGAACTACACATTAATAAAAGTATAACAATTTTAGTGAAAACCCACTCACTTTCGTTCAGCTTATTCACTTCTTTTATCAGGGGTTTTACCACAATGAACCCCCAATTTTTTGCGAGCTGTTTTGGGATGTAAAAAGGAGTGTTGGGTTATGTTTTCGTTGCATTACACCATCTTCACCACCAGATGCCACCATGGCTGTTGTGTTTCGAGTGTCTAGAAACAGTGAATCAATTTGCTTTGAATCATTTGATTCCGAGTTTCCAAATGCTTCGTTTCTGTCACTGTTACCACAGAGATCTCTACAGTTCAGAGGAAGACTTAATTTATGGCTACACAGATAGACGTTGGTCAGATTTGTTAGAGTTTATTCAGTCTTATGAGTGACTATTCCTGTTGTTTAAAGATATTTTATTTGGGTTGTTTTACGCTTCTAAAGAAAACTGTGCATGCAATTAATTTATGTTTTATGTTAGCCACGTTTCATACTTATAACCAAAAGTTGAGTGGCTCTAAACCTATTTTTTAATAATATTTATTTATAATGACCTTGATCAATATTTGGAAACTATTTACAATTGTTTTAGTCCAAAAGCAATGCAAACTGTCTCGTTATATTCTTATTGTGTCTCTTTAAGATGTAACTTTACTACATCATTGTTATCGTTGTTATCCTGGCGTTATGTTTGTTTTTGAGTATATTTCTGTGCTACTTTTTAATTTATTTACCCCTTTTGTCTCTGTGTTTATAATGGTATTTTTTTCTACCAATTCGCATTAAAAATAAATTAATAAAAGGATCGCCACAGCGGTTCAGTCATTTGGCGTTCAGCGATTGGGGCACGTGATCTAGATTGGACCAGTTTAAGGTTGCTATCCTCTCCATCATAAAAACATCTCTGGCTTACGTCGTACGTCTCGGCTGACGTAACAGCTAGCAGACTACGGTGCGCCGTTTGTGACCAAGAGCAGAACGCGCGAATTGAGGGAATACGAGCAACATTTCAGGTAATAGCTTTCAAACTAAACTTTTTTTGACCGCATGAACGCAGATCCGATGTTATAAACGTAATATATGCACGTTAACTATGTTCCTGTCGCTAATAAGCGCTTAAGGTGAAGGATTTATAAGTGAGACATGATACGCTTTTGGGGCCTCTGTGCTGCCGTCGTTTCAGTGCTCAAGCGAAGGCCCGCCTTCCCCGTGTTTCAATTGGACGAACGCAAGAATTAAGCCTTTTGATTGGACGAGAGTCACGCCAGCAACATAAAGACTCAGGGCAATAGGAAGTAAAAACGAAACGATTTCTTGTCAGAGAAAGAAGATAAATATGGCAAACTGGGTTAATTAAAGTTTAATGTTGCTGGTTAAAGTTTATGTGTTATTTTTAAGCTGTTTCATCCAAATATATCATGTACCAGTAGAAACTGTAATTTCTACACCATTGCATTAACGCGCTGACGTTAGTTTTTATATTTCAGCGAAAATATTAACAATATTGCAAGTATAATAAAGAGTGATTATAAATGCAGGCTTCCTTTAATTGTGCATATTTCATCATTAATGTTATATATTAAAGTGTGTATGTTATTTATTGAAGTGTTCAATTTTGAACTTTTGAACCTCGAAACCTGAGTTTCCATTAATTAATCTCATTATTATTCTCTGATATTACTGATCTGTCTGAATGAAGATGTAACAATATTTACATCATCTACTTGTATACCGTTGTGTGATAAATACACTACTAAAAAACAAGCTCCTTATTCAGTTCAGCTATCAAATATGATCTAAATACTTCAGTACAGAAGTGTAATGTCAGTTTTTCGTCTTCAATCATTTTCTTTTTGGTTTAGTCCCTTTATTAATCTGGGGTCACCACAGCGGAATGAACCGCCAACTTATCCAGCATTTGTTTTATTTAGCAATTTAGCTTACCCAATTCACCTATACCATGTCTTTGGACTGTCGGGGAAACCGGAGCACCCCTATGCAGGGTGAACATGCAAACTACACACAGAAATGCCAACTGACCCAGCCGAGGCTCGAACCAGCGACCTTCTTGCTGTGAGGTGACAGTGCTAGCTACCCACCGTGCCGCCCCAGTTTTTCGTCTTGTATCAGAAAAATAACCTGCTCTAAATATTTATTTTAAAATAGTTTAATGCCATTTACTTAAAGAAAGTGACCTTTCTCAAGTTTTTGTAACATTTCCTGGTAGTCATTGTGTCGTAAACATTGTTCCTACCCTTCTACTGTAATGAACTCATGGTGTGTTTAGTCATTGATGTATGGTGGCAGAGAGCTGAAACCGGTGCTGCAAGTTAATAAAGCGCATGCAAATAGATAAAAACGCTAACAAATTGAGAAAACATCTTCATCAGTTTGACAACACACACATATGCAAATTCTTCCAACACATGCAAATAAAGAAACATGCTGCAAGTTAAGAAAACACATGCATATAGAAAAACACACACACAAAAAAAAAAAAAAGCATCAGTATGATAGCAAACAGGCATGCACAACACATGCAAAAACAGAAACGCACTAGTAAACGCACGGTAGGGTTGTCACGATACTGGAATTCGATACCAATCGGTACTGAAATTTTAAAAGCGTCCATTTCTTGTGAACATTTGGGCACTGTGGAGCTCGTTCCTAAACAGCTCTGATTTGCCATTGTGTTCACATGCTCAACAGAAATGAATGTGATTGGCTGTGCAGGTCGTCGGTTCACTGACCTCACCGCTGTTTACCCAGTGTAAGCACAGATACAGGGACACTGGAGCGTTTCAAAGTCACGTCTATCAGCTGGTTTGTCTATAAGCTGACGTATGAGCCATTCGCTGATGAATCACGGCTTTAAAACGCTCCAGTGTCCTTGTATCTGTGGTTACATGCAGTAAATAGCGGTGAGTTTGGTGAACCGATGACCTTCACGGCCAATCACAGTCATTTTTGTTGAGCATGTGAACACAATGACAAATCAGCGCTGTTTAAGAATGTGCTCAACAGCACCCAAATGTTCGCAGGACATGGAGGTTTTTTAAATTTTAGTAGCGAATGGTATCGAATTCCAGGATCGAGACAACCCTAGGGGGGACCCTAAAAAGTGACACACCTGGCTTCTTCCTGTTTAGATTATTAGGAGCAAAACATACAAACAACAAGTAATCATACAATCAGGATGTTAAAATGAACCGTAAACTCACCACTAGGTCTGTCACGATATCGATTTTTAAATTTTTTTTTGTGGTACGATATATAGCACCAAAATTTATTGCGATAAACAATATTATTGTCATTTTTAAGACCATTTTGACACTATAACAGCATCATAATGCAGGTACACTCTTCCAAAGGACACATAATATTTTATTCTTAAGAATATTTCATTTAATTATAGTAATTTTAACAATTTAATAATTGGGCATTGGAATCAGATTGTGAAAACGTATATCCTAAACAAATAAATAAATAATAATAAATGTTACCAAAAATGTCAGAGGTAAGAAGCACTAGGCATGGGACGGTATAAGATTCTGACGATATGATAACTTTGGATAAAAATATCACGGTTTCACAGTATTGTGATTACTGCTCTAAAATATATTCTTTTTAAATGTCTGGGTAAAAAAAAAATTTCTCCTTTGAACTCCTCCGCTTTGAATATATTTTATTTTGAGAAACATTTTTAAAAAATTGCAACATAAATCTTTTCTTCTGGAAATATTGCTGTCCTAAAAAAAACTAAAATAAAACTGTAAAAAAAAAATTAGTATACCTTCAAAATGGCTATTATCCCATACCTAAAAAGCACTAGATAAAAGTGACAGATCTATTTTCAGTCGTCAGGCACCCACGTGAAAATATTCTATAGTAATTAATAGTAAATACTAAAGTGTTTTTTTAACCATACTGCCACTGACACCTCCAATAGAGATAGAGAGGTTGTGCAATCAGCTGAAATGTGGCTAAAATTGGTTTTTATGTGTGGGTGATATATATTGCATCACCAAAAATGATGAGGACATGTCCATTATTATGATGTCCATTATTATTATGTTATTATGACAGGCCTACTTACCACTCAGATCTCTGACAACAAGAATGCATGTGTGTTGTCAAATGTATGATGATATTTTTTACTTGCAACACATTTGAGCTCTCTTAGCAACTAGGGAGCAAGTAAAATTGGCAGAGATTAAAAGTTTACTATTAATATAGATATTAGTATAGATATGTAAATATTAGACAAGGCAATATTGGTATTAGTAAGTTAGAATTAAGGATATCTATAAACTATTTTGCAGTGACAATTCACATTAAGAAGATATAAACATGCAGAGCCTGTAGTTTGTTATATCCGCCTAAATGAATCAAGGATTTTTTGACATCAACTCTTACTTCAGGTTGTCATTAAATTTTTTGACCAATCAAATGTTCTGTAGTACCTGACATGTCCCGCCTCCTCCCAGACACTTCTCATTTGCTTATTTCTTCATGTTTCAGTTAAGATTGTCAAACATCGAATTAAAAAAATGCAGTTTGAAGCACTTCAAATGACCTTTAAACTGTCTTGAAATATCAGTCATGTGCCTTAAAAACATGGAAATGATACACTTAAGAATCTTCTGTCCTTAACATTATGCAAGATATAACAATATACAAGAGGGTGTTACTTTAGAAATCAGGCCATAGAAGTCTATGCCCACTGAAACAACACTTAACATATACCAAGAAAGATTCCCTAATTTTTTTCCTAAATAAATTTCAGAACTTGTTCAGCTTTTACTTTGATTAAGTCTAATTTTGAAATTCAGATGTAATTTGAGGCTCTTTTATCTGGTTAAAGTAATAAACCTCTATAGGTGCTATAGTTCAAACTAACATGAAGCGTGAATCATTCAATAACATCTTGTTTTGCATTTGCTTCTTGTTTTACTTGTTCTACAAACACTGATAAAAATTGTGCAAACCTAAAGTTGTGCTTTCTTAATGTTGATTATCAAATGCTTCAATATATTTGTTGTTTAATTATTTCAGTTCAGTTTGCTGCTAGGCATTATTATGATATTCTCTGTCTATCAATACATAACTTTGATGTGTTGTTGAAATTGTGAATGCAGTGTAATACAGTTATTTAATACAGTGTAATAATTTGCTAGCATTATTGTTATTATACATTTTTGATATTCATTATGTTCACAGGAAGGTCCATGGATCCTTCAAATGAGGTCTAGTAATACTCCCCCTTAACCAGCAGCAACATGGACGCTCCAAAACGGAAATTAAGATCTGGAAAGGAGATTTCAAAGGACAAAGGCCAA
Organism: Danio aesculapii; assembly: GCF_903798145.1. NCBI lineage: Eukaryota > Metazoa > Chordata > Actinopteri > Cypriniformes > Danionidae > Danio > Danio aesculapii. The sequence continues at coordinate 49,686,014 of NC_079450.1, read as the reverse complement.
ACTAAGAGAAAAGCCAGTGAAACTGGCACAGAAGATATTTCCTCAGCACCTAAAAGTGCTAAAACGTCTGATGATTCAGGATATGTGTGTATTGAAGAGGAACATGAGCATGCTGAGACCGATACAGTAGAGGACCACTCAAGATCCATACAGTCAAAAGAGTGTGACTCTTCAGAAACAATTAATCCTTTAGTTTGTTCATTGTGCAGTTTTGTTGCAAAAACGCAAACAGCATTGAAAATTCACTCAAAGAGGAAACACTCACAATTACAAGAAGCTGAAAACCAAACACACCTTTCAAAGTTGCATCTGGAGGGTTCTTCGATGTCTCTATCAGAAGAGGACAAACAATCAGATTGCTGTGTGGATGAAAAATCTGAGAAGGTTGTTGGAAACTCTGAGGATACAAGAAATAGTCCTACTCAGATGTTGCTGGAAATAGTTGAACCCAGTTCATGTAGATTAGGAACTGATGGTGAAGGTACAAATGAAGCCATTAAACATGGCGTTAAAAATGATGGAATGGATGAGAATGATAAAACTCAAAAACATTCAAAGTCCAATACTCCACAAACATTAACAGATGGACACAGTCCAGACTCTCATAGAAAAGAGACGAATTGTGATATCGAGGACTCCATGACCAAGAAGCACAACAAAAAGACGTTAGGGAATCAGGATTTGTTAAAGACAACAGCATTGTTGAAGCGTACAACTGAAGGCAGGTCACAACATCAGTGTGGTAAGTGCACCTTCACAGCTGACAACTCCGTAATGTTAGCACAACACATTAAAACACACCATCCGGTGGAGCACCGTTTCCACTGCAAGATCTGTCATTACTACACCACCACCACCGAGGCAATGGAGGCCCATCTGACAGAAGAAGTCCACCAACAGGTAGCCAAAGAGAAAAATATTAGCTCTTTATTTAAAGACTGTGTTGAAAAAGTCCTCGTGATTCGTTCCGATCAAAGAGAAGACGAAGACATGAATGACAGTGATACCCAATGCTCTAATGAAGCTGTGGAAGTTCAGGACACAGAAAACCTACTACAAGAACCAGCAGAGGATGGAGGGACAGGTTCTCCTCAAAAACGCAAGCGAGGCAGACCGAAGACCTCTAACGGCACTGTTTGTAGTCATTGTGGGCTCGTCGCTTCAAGTGCCACCAACCTCAGCGTTCACATACGACGCAGGCACAGTCGGTTGTACAGCTTTGTTTGTAAGCTTTGCAACTACTATTGCGTGACCAAAGGTGATATGGACCGCCACTGTGAAACCAAAAAGCACATTGGCAGAATGCATGCAGCTGGAACTGGCAGTGGGGTAGTACTGCTAAATGCTGAGCAGTCGAGTCAGTCGAAGACAAACGAGGCAGAACTTGTTGACAAAGTAGCAGAGATTGAGATGTCTGTCGATGAAGTGGAAAGTAATGACTCCAGTGTTGTGGCGTGTAAGAAAATCAAATATGACTCTGGTAACAACTGCTCTCAGTGTGACTTTGTTGCTCATTCAGCACAGTCGCTTGCGCTCCATGTGCGACGCAAGCACACAAAAGACTTTGAGTTTGTTTGTCTAGCGTGCACCTACTACACTGTAACGCGCAGGGAGATGTTTAGGCATATGGCGACAGAAAAGCACAAGCAACAACGTGAGTGTTACTTGAAAAGACAGAGCAACGTTTCCCCTGAAGACCAGGAAACAATCACTGTTTTAGCCTCTGAAAGTCCAACGACTAAAGATGCAGACCTTTCAGCAGACTTAAGTGAGGAGAATTGTAATAACGAGAATGGAGAAAAGCAGTCTGATGAACAGAGTACATCCAAAGATAACGAAGAATCAGATCCAACCGTTTCTGATGTGATCCAGTCGGTAAAGATGGAGGATATGGATGAGGAGAATGAGATGGATGAGGATGAAATTGCAGATTCTGGAGATGAAGGTCAATCTACAGAGAAACACCTTCGACTGACACAGTTGGATTCTTGCATCTATCCCTTGAAAAATATTGCAGAGCACAAGCAAGCCTCACATGTTGGAGATGAAATTGCAGGTGTAGTAAACAAGCAGAGCATCAGAAAGCCTAAAACCCTTGACGCAAAAAATGCCAAGTCAATTCCACGTATACGTTGTGAAGACTGCGGATTTTTGGCAGATGGCATAAGTGGCCTAAACGTTCACATCTCCATGAAACATCCATCCAAAGAGAAGAATTTCCATTGCTTGCTCTGCGGAAAGTCCTTCTATACGGACAGTAACCTGCAGCAGCACTTGGGAAGTGCGGCACACATGCGCAATGAGAACGGAAGCATTGAAGATCTTCCAGAAGGAGGTGCCAGCTTCAAATGTGTCCGATGCAATGAGCCCTGCCAAACGGAGCAGGAACTATTTGTGCACATCAAAGAAAAACATGAGGAGCTGCTGAGGGAAGTGAACAAATACGTGCTGGAAGACACCGAGCAGATCAACCGAGAGCGGCAGGAGAACCAGGGCAGTGTGTGCAAGTACTGCGGCAAAGTATGCAAGAGCAGCAACTCCATGGCTTTCCTGGCTCACGTTCGAACACACACAGGTACGTCTCTCTTTATCATTAACATTATCAATGTGTGCATCATAGCACTATCATACACCTGGCTCAATAAGGCGCAAGACGTGCTTGGCACGATTTGTTGCTATTTTAAGACCAGCGCAACTGTAATTTTCACGTTTTGTGCCACGTTGTTGTAGACTCATGGGTATGCTGGTTTAAAAAGGAGGTGTGTTAAGGCGCATTGATGGCGAGTTGATATTTTGAGGAACTAAAATAGACCGCACCATTGACCAACTAAAAGCTGCTCTAAAGTCTGACGCAGAGCGCGTTAGTTACGCCCCTATGCAGGTCCAAAAGCCTAGACATTGCTCAATAAACACAGGTTGTACAACAAGACACAAATATCTTTACATATGACAAAAAATTAAAGGATTAAAATATTATTTTCTACATAAATATAAAAACCACTACAGTGTTTCCTCTAGGACTTTTTTAAGCTGTGGCGGCAGACTCTGTTAGGCCTTTTACACAGATCTACCAGCTACCTGTGACGTAATTTCATTGACAAATGCAGTGAGCGCAGTATTACAAGTCGAGATTGCATTCATGTAATACGAGCATGTGAATCTCTGTGCTCGAGCGCCGATTTTATCTGTTCGTTAACTTCTTGTGTGCCCTCAAATACACGCTGCTCAAGTGCAGTTTTTTCTTGTGCGCTCTCAAATATGTAACGAGTAACATTATGTAACGAGTCTCCAACATTTATTAGATTTGCTAGGAATATTTGTGAATTCAATTCAATTCAATTCACTTCAATTCACCTTTATTTGTATAGCGCTTATACAATGTAGATTGTGTCAAATCAGCTTCACATAAAAGGTCATAGTAAATAGGAACAGTGTAGTTCAGTTTTCAGTGTTTAAGTTCAGTTCAGTTTAGCTCAGTTCAGTGTGGTTTAATAATCACTACTGAGAGTCCAAAAACTGAAGAGCAAATCCAACGATGCGCAGCTCTACAGATCCCGAACCATGCAAGCCAGTGGCGACAGCGGAGAGGGAAAAAAAACTTCACTAATTGGCGAAGTGAAGAAAAAAAAAAAACCTTGAGAGAAACCAGACTCAGTTGGGCATGACCATTTTAATTTCTCCGCTGGCCAAACGTCTTGTGCAGAGCTGCAGTCTCAGCGGCGGTGGCTGGAAGCTGGCCTCAGCGAAGACTCGTCTAATGTCTCCAATAGACCTACAGAGTGGCATTAATGCATCCTTAAGTAAAGTGAAACGCGGTTATAAACTCTAGCAAGATAAAGTCATTGTATGCAGAGCCATAGTACTTTATATAAATAAAACCTCTATAAATAAAACGTAATGATGGAAACTGTTCGTCATAACTGAACGCTACGTCGTGTTTGCTGGCCTCACGCATCATGCACCTTTCCAGTGAATTTTGGTGTGGCGCCCTCCCATGGAAGAATGAATGTAGCTGAAACCATGCACTACCTCCATGCCTTTTTCACTTTAGCAGGGCTTTTTTTCAGTTTATTCATGATAATTTGCACTTGTATAATGTTATTGTTATTATTAGCGGTATTATTTATTATATGCATATTTAGATTTATTTTAATAAAAACAAGTTTAGATTTGTCCACCTGTCGTTTTTTTGACGTGTGCATCACCATATGGGGCATAAGAATAGGACGTTTGTTTGGATATAACTCAGTTGTTTGACCACACTTCGTTATTATTGTTCATTTATTCGTTTGCTGGAAATTAGAACTGAATTTAGAAATAGTTTTGAAACAAATTTTAATAACAATAACAAAACAAATAACAAACTGAACTTAATAAGTAGGATAATGAATGCCTTCAGTGGAGAGAGTTTCCACCATGTCCTTGAATGTTATGCTTAAAACACACTCATAACTCATAAGAATAAGCAGCTAGATGTTTATCCATAACTTTTATGACTCTTACTGTCAAAACCTTTACAAGTAGCATATAACATGTAGGGCCTAATAACTTTCAGGGTACTTACTTTCTTGATAAATTCCATATGGTGGCACATTGTTCACTGTGAGTTTAGATCTGTTTTATGTTTCACTTCTAGAAGGTTTGAATACCAAGCACACTTACTTGGAATGTAAACAAACCTATAATAAATATATAAATAACGTGAGCTTACATGTAGTTGAAGTCAAAATTATTAGCCCTCCTGTATTTTTATTCTTTGTCAAATATTTCACAAATGACGATTAACAGAGCAAGGAATTTTTCACAGTATTTCCTGTAATATTTTTTCTTCTGGGTAAAAGTCTTTAGCCGTTTTAAATTTTTTATGAAATTGTATATATATTTGCTTAATATGAAGAAGAAAATTGAATGTCTTTTTAAAATTATTTTTCCTCTGCAGGATCCAAACCATTCAGGTGCAAGATCTGTAACTTTTCCACGGCACAGCTCGGTGATGCTCGCAACCATGTTAAGAGACATCTAGGCATGAGAGAGTACAAGTGTCACATCTGTGGGTGAGTTCAAGAGAGATGTGAGGAGGAAGATGAACCCCCTCAGAGAACTTTTATGTTTAATATAACTCTTGTGTTGGAAGTTTTACAAAGAGTGTCTTAGCACCTCACAAACCCCAAATAAAAAGACATATACATGCTATACATTTCCTCAATTTCAAAACTAAAATGAAGCATACAGTAAGATGAAGATATTTGGGTTTATAGGTTGATGGTGCTTTGGGTAAACTTTCAAAACTGAAGCTTAAAGGGTTTTTTATCAAGCTGTAATGATTGCATGGGTTATATAAGGATGGATCTGTACATGTCATTGGTATCATACAGAACATAATCAATGAATATTTGTTTCGGTTAATAATAGGTTCATTTAAAAGTTGTTTATGAATATGATCACCAAGGCTGCAGTTATTAGATCAAAGTGCATTGTTAAAACTAATAATTTTTAAATATTATTGCAGTTACTGTACTTTGATTTGTCAGCATGTTTTGATCAGATAAATGTGACCCTGTATCACAAAATGTAAAATTAAAATGTATGCATCGTCTGGAAAATGAATAAGGAAGATTTTTATTGATGTGTAGTAAGTTATAATTGGACACTTTATTTTTTCTAAATTATGTAACTATTTTAAAATCTGTAATTGTCTAAATTGAGTTCTTATCAATGCACATTACTAATCAAAACCAAAAGTTCAAAATATGTAAAAAGTTTTAAATGATTTATAGAAGGATATTTACAAAATATCTTCATAGATGATTATCTTTACTTAATATTGGAACGATTTTTGGCATAAATGAAAAATTGATTGTTTTGACTCATACAATGTGTTTTTGGCTTTCTCCACAAAAATACTCATGCAAGATGTAACATTTTGTGGTCCGGGGTCACAAATCTAGTATTGGTGGGCAGAATAGTCCACAAACTTTTGACTGGTAGTGTATATTGACTTGCCTTAAAATCTAAATATCCTGCACAACTGGAAATATCTGATGTATTCTGAATTTAGGTCAGGCTGACTAATTGATCACAGAAAACTTGAGCCAAAGCACATGACCCACATATTCAAGACACACCAAGCTATAATAAATGATTAAGTTAACTAATGAAAAAATCTTTCTCATATCTCAAACAGTATGCATATTGAGAGGGTTTCATGTTAAAGCAATAGCCTCAGGGTAGTGTGTGGTATAATCTAATATCATAGAATAAATTGGTGAACTGACACACTCTTTTTAGATGACTCTACCATATACATCTACATATACATCCCTGTTCTTCAAAATGTTAATTTTTGCTATTTAAGCATCAGAAGATTTTGGTAATTTTGGCTTCAAAAATCAAGGACTACAGCAGTATTTTTGTGGATCCACAGGTTTAAAAACATTTGAACCTCTTTTGTGTTTTCTGTTGCTGCTAATAAGTGGACTGACTAAAGCAGATATGCCCAAACTATAGCCTGTGGGCCAAAGTTGGCCCATGGTAACCCTTGATTTGGCCCGCCATCCCATCTGAGAAAAGAGAAAGAATGATGGGGTTGGTTTAGAGATTGTCATTTCATATTTAATGTAACCTTTTATTTGTTTGTTTTATTGTTAAGCTAAAAGAAAGCTAACTGAAATTAAATGTTTCAATTTAAATGCTGTAATTTAGTTTAAAAAGTACATACTGTCACCCGACGGATAGAGGACAATGTAGAGACTTTGGTGAGCGAATCAAGGCAAAGGCAGGTTCTGCTTGACTATACTACCTGACAAAAGTCTTGTCGTCGATCCCAGTTGTAAGAGCAACAAATAATAACTTGACTTGAGTTGATCATTTGGAAAAGTGGCAGAAGGTCGATTTTTCAGATGAATCATCTGTTGAACTGCATCCCAATCATCACAATACTGCAGAAGACCTATTGGAATCCTCACAGAAATGAGTCTAGTTTGGTGAAGGAAAAATCATGGTTTGGGGTAACATTCAGTATGGGAGAGATCTGCAGAGTGGATGGCAACATCAACAGCCTGAGGTATCAAGACATTTGTGCTGCCCATTACAAATCACAGGAGAGGGCAAAAAGTTCCTGAAAGCAAAGAAGGTCAAGGTGCTCCAGGATTGGCCAGCCAAGTCCAGTCACCAGATATGAACGTTGTTGAGCATGTCCGGGGTAAGATGAAAGAGGAGGCATTGAAGATGAGTGCAATGATTCTTGATGAACTCTGGGAGTCCTGCAAACACTTTCTTTGCCATTCCAGATGACTTTATTAATAAGTTATTTGAGTCTAGACCTTACTGTCCTAATTAAATAATTAAAAATCAAGGCATGATCCTATTTTATTTAGGTAAAATAAGCGTAATCTAGAGACCTTTGCCTTTCATATAAGCCACTACTGACACCAAATGATCAACTAGAGTCAAGTTATTATTTGCTGTTCTTAAAACTTGGATAGGTGACAAGACTATTGTCAGGTAGTGCAGTGTATTCAGCTTTGAACTTTACTGTGTTATAAATGTGGTTGTTTATGTTGTTATTGGAATGAGTTATAATTAAAAAAAAGTTATGCAGCATTAGTTAATATGATTTAAAGTAATGCTTTCTATTTATTTTAAAAAGTTACATAATAAATTAGGAAATTACCCATGGCAGGTAATGTAAAATAGTTTGGTATGTTTATCTTCGACTCACGACTCTCAATTATATTCGGTTTTTGGCCCTTCATACAAAAAGTTTGGACAAAAGCATACACTGAAAAAATATATGGAAAAGTTATGACAACAAATGTTTTTGTGTTGCTTTAACTTATTTTAATCAGTTAATCAGATTTGAACAAAATTCTTTAAGTTATAAAATGTTTAAATTCATATTTTAAGTCAATTTGATTGATGTAAGTTAAGATGAAAAGTCAATTTGATTCAACTAAATCATATTATGGCAGCATGAATTTATTAACAGTGCAGTTGCTCTATGAGCTTTGGGGTACTGTTTCAGAAGTTCCTCTCCCCTCTTCCATGATTTGATATCTCTATTCCTTTTTAATAGGTACAAAAGGAAATGTTAAAGGGTAATTATTCTATTAACAAGTGTGGATCATATTTGCAGAGGTGTCATACTTCTTGATGTATGGTTTCATACTTTCACAGATTTTCAGTTTACAAATAAATGTAAAAAATCAAATATAAATAAATAAATATACAGCCTTGTTTATGTCTGGAGAAAATAAGTAACTTAGAAAAGCTGATTAGAAGAAAGCCATAGATAATGTTGTTTACTTGTGCCGATGTGCATCTAAGATAGTAAATTGCAAAAAAAAGTCAAACGTAGCAGTATTAATTTGTCCCAAATGTTCACCACTACTCAAGAATACAGAGCATTGTAAGTGATTTGCCTTCTGTTTATAACCCTGACATTGTAAGTGATCAAAATTATATTTGTTCTTTGAATCTGTCAATCAAATGTATATTGTGTATGGGACATTCTACCAGAAACTGACATTTTCACATATAAAAAATGTGACAGGGCCTGACCTTTTAAGCTTATCGTCCTCAAAAACAAGCATAATATCATACAATACAATGATAGAACGCCTTAAAGGTGTATTGCGCGCATTTTATATAAAATTTTATTCGAATGTGACAGGACTGACAGAAACATGAGGACAATTGTAAATGTATTTGTATTATATATTTGTAGAATTTATTTATAGTTTCATGTTTTTAATCAATTGATGTGAATGATAACATTGAAGGTTTTTTTGTTTTTTTGTTTAATAGATTGCAAAACTATTAAAGCTGTAGGTTTTATTGGGCTGAGGACAAGGACTTTGACAGGGTTTGTAAATATGTAAAGTGTTTTTAACAAAGAAAACAAATCTGAGAACCAAATGAATGACATAATTCTTTACAGAACAACTCCGAAATCAACCATCAGTCCATTTAGACATTTTTGGGATGAAATACCTTTTACTCACTGTATATTTTTATTTCAGGGACAGATAAGGTACGTTTCTGGTAGAATGTTCCGTATACCTATACCATTGCAGTCCCTGATTAAATTTGGCTTATGTTTTACAGATGGGCTTTCGTGATGAAGAAACATCTCAACACTCACCTACTGGGAAAGCACGGCCTGGGCCAGCCAAAAGAGAGGTTTGAACTATTCACTCAACATGTACACTTCTGTAACATAATTAACAGAATTTCTGGTTTCCTAAGTTATATATTCTTTTAATTCATTATATGCAGACTTTATAGAAAGCTTTATCTTTTTTAGTTCATTCATTTTATTTTCGTCTTTGTCTTTGTCATCTTGGATCACCACAGTGGAATGAACCGCAAACTTATCCAGCATATGTTTCACGCAGCGCATGCCCTTCCAGCTGCAACCCATTTCTATGAAACATCCATACACACTCATTCACACACATACACTATGGACAATTTAGCTTACTCAATTCACCTATACCATTCAATACAATTCTTTGGACTGGTGGGGGAAACCGGTGCACCCAGAGGAAACCCACGCCAACACGGGGAGAACACGCAAACTCCACACAGAAATGCGAACTGACCCAGCCGGGGCTTGAACCAGCGACCTTCTTGGTGTGAGGCGATTGTGCTGCCCACTGCACCATCGTGCTGCCCATATTTTTTATTTCAATTAGTCAATTCAACTTGAATTAACATTGTGCTAATTTTTTTCATCTGGATAAACAAAGTTGTGGGCGATGCGGTGGCGCTGTGGGTAGCACAATCGCCTCACAGCAAGAAGGTCACTGGTTCGAGCCTCGGCTGGGTCAGTTGCCATTTCTGTGTGGAGTTTGCATGTCCTGTGTGGAGATTGCCGAAAAGAAAATGAATGAATAAATTTTGATCTTGATTAAAAAAAAAAACTGAAAAATCCTATATATAATTAGCTATTCATCCAGGGATGCTCATGAAAAATAGTTATCAGTTTTTGTTTTAGTTTGTTTTCTTTGCTAATATATACAAAATATAAAAGGGACGAAACTTGGGTGCAAATAGTGCAAACTGTGGAAGATTTGCAGCTGATTGGTTAATGTGCTCTCTGTTGTAGGAAATTTGAGTGTGAGTTGTGCGATCGGACCTTCAGTGAGAAATGGGCACTGAATAACCACATGAAACTACACACTGGAGACAAACCCTTCAAGTGTGCGTGGCCATCATGTCATTACGCCTTCCTGACTCTCTCTGCTATGAAAGATCATTACAGGACACACACAGGTACAAGATATGATTTTGTAGCTGTGAAAGATTAAACATTTTGTTCGTGAAATATGATTTATATTTGTAAAATGCAATACGTTTATTGGTCCCACTTTATAATAAGTGTCCTTAACTACTATGAACTTGCATTAAAAAATAAAGACAATGTACTTAATGTGTTCATAATGTATTTGAGAACACTTGTGGTGCTCTTGAGTTGGGATGGGGTACGGTTATGGACAAGTTTGGTGGTATGGGTAGGTTTAAGGGTGGGTTAAGCTGTAAGGGATGGTCAACAGTGTATTTACAAATGTAATTACAGAAGTTGATTACAGATGTAGTTACATACAGGTATTTAATCAAGCATAAGTACACAGTAAATACATGTATTTATACAATAAGTACATTGTAACGAATTATTAATTTATGTGTAAGTACATAGTCATTAAGGACACTTAATATAAAGTGGGACCCGTTTATCTGTTAACACCACTGGGTTTTTTCTCAAACTAGCATTTGTTTTTCTAAAGTGCAAAGCAGATTGCGTTTGTTTGCAGAATGTTAGATTTACTTCAGTAATATTGGCACAGATTTTACTCCGTAATAAATCCCTCATAAATGACAATTAAAAGCTCAGGTTTGTTTTTTGTTAGTTATTATAGCTAAACTAGGCAAGTAAGGTTTATTAGGCAAGTCATTGGACAGCTCTTAAGGGAGTTGATAATATTGATCCTTATTTTATTTAAAGGGGTAGTCCAGAGTGTATTTTTAAGGCTTGTTTGTATTTATATGACTCAATGCAATGTGTGCTCATGCTTCATTTGTAAAAAATCACTTTATTTTGTCATATATCTTACTTGGATTATATACTGCAGCTCAGCTAACATGAAAACGACTGTCATATTTCCTACTTCCTCTAAAAGCCCGCCCTCAAGAGGCTCTGATTTGTCAGCTAACATAGTGTGCTGTGATTCGCAGATCACCAGGAAAAGCGTCACGCCCCTCCAAGCACGTGCTTTTGAACTGTGTAAATACTGTCAGTCAGAGTAGCTGTTAGCCGTATCAGTTTGAACCTGAATCAGACAGAAAATGAAGAGGACACAGCTGAACCTGACGCCTGCTCTCTAAAATAAAACTTGACAAGTGTCTTTCATTATGAGCATGCGTACGTATAATGAAATGTTCACATATCTTTTGCGAGTTGGTTATTTGAGATGTAGAATGCAGGAAAAGCGGCAGCATAGAGAGACACTGCAGCGCTGGTGAAGATTGTGGGTGTTTACAACAGTTTGACTGATAAAGATGAATTTGTAGCTAAATTGTTTACGGTGCCAAACAGCATTTCCCATTGTTTACATCCTTGTTTACGTCCTCGATACAACATACCGTTAATGCTAGAAACTGTGCAGGTAATTGATCAATTTTAACAAATAAAAATACTCACAGGTTGTGGCTCACAATCCACACCTATTGCTTGTTGGAGCTGCTCCTTTGAGGAGTTTTTAGCCGAATCCAGCACTGAACTGGGAGAGATTCTGAAGCTGTCCTTTTGTCAAATGCTAGCTATATATTTTCTATAATTCTCTGGAACATAATTAAGATTAAATTGTTAGCACTTCTCTCTTTGTATCATGTCTTTTGGAAGCCCAAATAGAAACAGAAGAAGCTCTGTGGAAATAGCAGCGTTTGGACGGCATTTTAGCTTTTTCTGCTATAACATCACAGCGCCTCTTGCCACGCCCCTTTGCTGAGCAGGGTGAATGCGTGTAACCTGAAGCGTTTGTGATCTCACTAGCCCGGATGTATTTTTTTGTAGTCCCTAAAATTTGTTCGCTGTAGGCTTTGCTAAGCTAACTCTGTAAAAGCCAATGTCACCCTTTAAATTGAACGTTGAGCGTATTACATTCAGAGATGTTATTTATGTTCACACAGCTACATTACACATCACCTATACTTTAAAATTTTAAAGACCACCCCTTTAAAACTATTTAAGCTGCTTTTATTCCAGTTAAATTTAAAGAAATAATACTTTCTGATGAGGAAAAAAACATAGCAGTGTTTCCCAACCCTGTTCCTGAAGGCACGCCAACAGTACACATTTTCAACCTCTCCCTAATCAAACACACCTGAATCAACTTATCATAACATCAGAAGAGACTCTAAAACCTGAAGTTAATGAGTCAGAAAAGGGAGATATCCAAAATATGTACTGTTGGTGTGCCTCCAGGAACAGGGTTGGGAAACACTGCATTATAGGATGTATTTAAAAATTATTCCTTGCTCTGTTAAACACCATTTGCGAAATATTTAAAAAAGGAATAACAAATTCATAGGAGGGCTAATAACTTAGCCTTCAACTGTATATTAAGCAGTGTCATTGATTTTCTGTTTTAGGAGAGAAGTCTTTCTTGTGTGATCTCTGTGGATTTGCTGGAGGAACTCGTCATGCGCTGACCAAACATCGTCGCCAGCACACAGGTACACACCACGACTTCGGACCTGTTGGAACTTATTCAAGACTGCCTTTTAAATTTGTAAATACTGAAGTAGAAATAAAACAAATCTTAAATAGAACGAAATGTAATTAATGTGAATATGCATTTTAACAATAGATAATAAGGCTTTAAGAGATCATTTCAGCCAAAAATGAGAATTTCTTTACCTTTTATTCACACTCAAGTGGTTCTAAACGTTCATGAACTTTAATTTTCTGTTGAACACAAAAGAAGTTATGTTGGGGGTGTGGGGTGGGGGGGGAGCAGCAATTTACATTCATGGTTAAATAAAATACTATGGAAGTCAATGGCTGCTTTTCCCCAACATTCCTCATTGTGTCTTCTTCTGTGTTCAATAGAAGAAAGAAACTCAAACAAGTGGAGTATATGTAAAGGATGACAGAGTTTTCATTTTTAGGTCTCTTTTTTATCACTTTAAAAGGTTTTTGGACTGATAAACATAAATGCAATCAGCTGACATCTCGTTTTAAGGATTTTTCTCTGTTGTAGGTGAGCGGCCCTTCAAGTGTAAGCTGTGCAACTTTGCTTCAACTACACAGTCCCACTTGACTCGGCACAAGCGTGTGCACACTGGCGAGAAGCCCTATCGATGCCCCTGGTGCGACTACAGGTGCAATAACCCTCTCAGCTCAGTCTTTTTTTGTTGATATGAACAAAAACATAAGGAAGAAAGACTTAATGTGAGACCGCAAAAAGGCATGACCACACTGTGTAACCACTCATTTGCTTAAAATGCATTCTAATGTAGCTGTTAATCTACTCTATGTGAAACAGCACTTGGGAAATACTTTAAAAAGAATTAATGTTTCACAGGAGGACTAATAATGACACAATATATGTGAATAAATGTTATCTTAAGGTGTTATGTATAGTGTTATATACAGTTGAAGTCAAAATTATTAGCCCTTCTGTGGTTTTTTTCTTCAATCATTTCCCAAATGATGTTTAACAGAAACAGGAATTTTTCACAGTATTTCCTATAATATATTTTCTTCTGAAGAAAGTGTTATTTGTTTTATCTCGGCTAGAATAAAAGCAGTTTTTAAACCATTTTCAACGTCAATATTATTAAGCTATATATATATTTTTGATTCTCTATAGAATAAACCATCTTTATAAAATGATTTGCTTAATAACCCTAACTTGTCTTATTAACCTTGTTAAGCCTTTAAGTGTCACTTTAAGCTGAATATTAGTATCTTAAAAAATCTCTAGTCAAATATTATTTACTGTCATCATGGCAAACATAAAACAAATCAATTATTAGAAATGAGTTATTAAAATCTTAACGTCTAACCTTAAAAAAATATTCAAAAAAAATTAAAATACTTTAAAAAATTAAACAAAAATTGGGGGAAAATATACTAATTCTGAATTCAACTGTATAAAATCAGCAAAAAAAACTCTAAATATATTATCTTGAGATAACATTCATTCATATATGTCCTGAGTTACAGTATGTGTAGTTATTTATTTGTAATCACTAACTTAGTTTATTAGCAATAATAAAAAAATGCCTAAAACTTACCAAAAATCTACCCAAAAACGAAAATCCTGCCATTTACTTGATGAAAATCTTGTCTCTTACTTTCTAAGTCCTAAGAGGCCATGCATTAAAATATTTTTTTACTTGTTTTCTTGTGATCACCACTTTTTTTTGCTTTTATTTATTTATTTATTTATTTATTTATTTATTTATTTATTATTTAACCTTCCCAATGTATGACCGGGCCACCGAAAATTTTCAGATGTACACTCCGGCCTTTAAAACAGAATATTCCTCATGTAACTTAATGATTATGTATGATTAAGGGGCAGCATGCATGTTTTGTCCAGAGCAGCATTGAGTCTCCACTGGCCCTGCGAACCGAGAAAGAATGATTGAAGACGCGCATTCATGCAACACATTAAGGGAGTTCAGAACAGACATAATTGTAGGACTGCAAACACGCATGCTCATGATTAATGTACATTTATTATTATATTCTTGTATATGAATATATATCACTATTTACAATAATATCCCCTCAACTGTTACCATTTTAAAGCATAGTTCTAAATAAGTTGTTGCCTGTATGAATTAGATTATGAAGAATGATTAATATTTTGTTATGTCGAGATCACAAGTAAACAAGTTGTTATGTCAAGATAACGAGAAAATGATGTCGTGATCACAAAAAAACAAGAGGGAAAAATATTTTAATGCATAGCCTCTTAGGACTTCTGTACATTTTGCTGAACCTTTGTTGTTGTTGCTGTTGTTGTTGGTTGTAATTAAAATGCGTATCTTCTGTCATCAGATCTAATTGCGCAGAGAACATCCGTAAACACATTCTGCACACAGGCAAGCATGAGGGGGTGAAGATGTATAACTGTCCCAAGTGCAGCTATGCCACCAATGCCCCGATGGACTTCAGAAACCACCTTAAAGAGACTCATCCTGACATCGAGAACCCAGATCTGGCTTATCTACACGCAGGTACACACACATTTTTAAAGGAACACTCCACTTTTCGTTTTTTTTTTTTTTTTTGGAAAAACGTGTTAACAGCTCTTCTAGAGTTGAACAGCTGAGTTTAGCATGTTTAAATCCATTTATCTGATCTCCAGGTCAGCATTTTTAGCTTAGCTTAGCATAACATAAATCAGTGAACTGGATTAGACCATTAGTATCTTGCTATAAAAAAAATGTAAAAAAGCGTTTGATAATTTTCCCTCTTTAAAGCTTGACTAAGACCAATGGAAATTGAAAAGTTGCTGTATTCTAGGTCGATATGACTTGGAACTATGCTCTGATTCTGGCGTAATAATCAAGGGACTTTGCTGCTGTACCATGGCTGCAGCAGGCACAATGACCCAATAACTGGGAACAATTTTCAGTACTGTATAATATCATATTAGTGCAGAAAGTCCTTGACCCATAGGAACACTGTGCTTATACTTCCTGTTTTAGGATCTCATGTTGTGCCAATGTTCAGTATTAAAGTTGCCATGAAATCCAAATTTACTCTTCTCATTTGTATATTCATTCATTCATTCATTTTCTTTTCGGCTTAGTCCCTTTATTAATCTGGGGTCGCCACAGCGGAATGACTAACTTATCCAGGACATGTTTTACACAGTTAATGCCCTTCCAGCCGCAACCCATCTCTGGGAAATCATTTGTATATGTATATAGTAAATATTTGTATAAATGGTGCATCTGTGCACTTAAATGTTTTGTAATAATTCATTTGCCTTCATAAACCAAACAAATACTATTGACTTCATCCTGTGATGCGGAAGTGCGCTCGTTTTTGTGATGGTTTTAGAGCTTCCGATTCAGCTGCCTAAGGGAGAAATGACTAGGAATAATAAATGGCAGAAAATGGTCAAACTACGTACTCTACCAACAAGTGTTTGCATTACTATACAGACAAAGTAGAATAATATGATAAGAAAACATCAGTTTGCAACACCAAGCAGCAAAACAAGCTGATTTTAACGTCTAAAAATGAATGGAAGTGATTGAGACCGGAAGTCTCGAGCCAAAATGGCTGTGCCCACTAGTAGGCGGAGAATAAGGTGAATAACCCCTCCCCCTCTTGAAAATAACTGTTCTTCACTTCCTAGTCACATGGGCTATCAGTGAGTGTCTCGTTTCTGCTGCTCTGAATTTGTCCATTCGTCACTTTTCCTTCATTTTCTTAACACCACTCTTTTAACAATCCAATCAGTTGCCAAAGAATGAAATCATGACCAGCTCTAAATTTGATTTCTCATTTCAGCAGCATTTCCAGTGAATGTACATCACGATAGTGGAAAAAATGGACAACTTCCATTTCATGGCGACTTTAAAGGGATAGTTCACCCAAAACTGCAAATTCTGTCATCATTTACTTAACTTTCAATTGTTCCAAACCCAACAGAGTTTCTTCTGTTGAACAGAAAAGAAGATATTTTGAGGTAAGCTGAAAGCCTGTAACCACTGACGTCAATAGGATTTGTTTTTCCTACTATAGAAGTCAATAGTTACAGGATTTGAGCTTTCTTCAAAGTATCTTCTTCTCTGTTCATATAAAGTTTTGGAACCACTTGAGGGTTGAGTAAATAATGAGTAAATTTTTACTTTTGGGTAAACTATCACCTCAGTTTCTCATTAAATGCCAAAATTGAACCAAAGAATGCATTTAACATCCTACTATATCTACTCTTTCTTGTGTTTGTGGCAGGAATTGTGTCTAAGTCCTACGAGTGTCGTCTGAAGGGTCAGGGGGCATCTTTTGTCCAGGCAGAGACTGCGTTTTCCCCTGAGGAGAGCGAACTGGGTTCTGAGGCAGTTCAGCAGGTCATCATCATCCAGGGCTATAGTGGGGGAGAGGTGGCTATTGATCAGGCCCTGGAGCAGTCGGCCGCTGCCACTTTACAGACCCTCGCCATGTCCAGTCAGCTGGCTGAAGTGCTGCATATCACCGAGGACGGGCAGCTAATCACGTCCAGTCAGGAAGTCTCTACAGGAGGGCAGACCACTCAATATGTGCTGGTGGAGTCATCCGGAGAAACCGTAGGAGAAGGAAGACCAGAAACGGAGGTTGTACACAATGCATCTGAATCGTCTTCTGCCCTGGATGCTTTGCTTTGTGCTGTGACGGAGTTGGGCCAGCAGGCCTGCACTACTGAGGGAGAGATTTCCACCACTGCCGCAGCAGTGTCTGAAAGTCACCCAAAAGGGACGAGTTCTCCAGCCCGGAGGCAAAGTGAAGGGCAGGTATACGAGGAGAGGGCAGAAGTGGGCATGGTGGCTCAGGTGGTGGGGTCTACCCATGAGCAACCGTCTGAGGAGATGCAAGAGGTGCTCCAGTTTGCAGCCAGTCAGCTGATGATGAAGGAAGGACTCACTCAAGTCATCGTCAATGATGAAGGGACGCATTATATAGTCACTCAGCTGGACGACTCCACGCTGCACGTTGAGGGAGCTGTGGAGGATCCGTCTGGAGAGGAGACCATCGTCTACTCAGAAATCAGTCCTGAGTGAAGTGAGATTGAGAGATGGTTCTCTTCGGATCTTGCTGAATTTGACATTCAGCGTCTGGGGACTTCAGAAGTAAACTTCCCTTGTAAGGGAACTCAGGGTCTGTTTCCATGATGACACACCAAAATGTCCATGCAAGATTTTTGTTTTTTGCAATTGTTTTTTTGTTTTTTTGTTGGAATTCCTAACAACATTATATATTAAACAGACAGATATTTCTAAAACTAATTCTTTCCTTATTTGTAAAATAATTATGAAGATTAAAAATCAAAACATTAAATATTTTTTGCTGTTACATTTAGGTGTTTAGATTACTAATGTGCTAAATGTACACCTTCTGTTGTCTGATTCCTTTATGTATGTTTGAATCCTGTTAGGTGAATAGCCTTTTCTTCTGTTGTAACTGGACTATCATGGTCTTGACCTTTCAAGAAACTCCAGGCAAACCCCATGAAGCTGAAAAAAATGCGTATTTACATTCTTGAGATTTAGTTTTATTAAAACCCTGTGAGTGATCTTCTGAATTTACAATGTAAAGGTTTCCTATTGAGAGTTTAAATAAAGAATACAGAACTTTAAAGAAGAACAGATCAGTTTCTTGTCGTATTTGTCTCAGAATTAGGTGGGGTTTTTTCTAATGTACCTGGGTAGAGTTAATGAAACATATTGGATGCTTTATTTTATTTGACAGCTGCAACTCACAATACTGAGAAAGGGAGATAACAACAGGTGTGTATCTTTGGGTGAGTTCAGTTAAAATGAACTTTTCTGCAAACTAAACAGACCAAGACATCTTTTCGGGAGATCTTAAGTGAACCAAAGACACAAGATGCAGCCCAAAAAAACAATGAAATCCTCAAGCATGCCTTTCTCTTCTCATGTTCAGTCCAACCATCAAATCCTTGTCTCTTTGCTGGAGATTTCCATTAGAAATAAAGTATTTGCAGGCATTTTATGAGGTCTTTGTGACCTTCCAGCTGATAAAAGAACACTATGTACAGTCAAAAGCAAAATTAACCCACGGCACAGAATTCAGTCTCAAATTATAGGATACATCATAAATGTTGTCCAGTCAGGAAGTGATTTTATACCCATGTATTTTTTTCTTTTTTTTTGCCACTTCATTAGGTACAACTTACCAGTACCGGGTTGGACCCCTTTTTGCCTTCAGAACTGCCTTAATCCTTTGTGGCATAGATTCAACAAGGTACTGGAAGTATTCCTCAGAGATTTTGGTCCATATTGATATGATGGATCCATGAAGCAAATCTCCCGTTTCACCACATCCCAAAGGTGCTCAATTGGATTGAGCTCTGGTGACTGTGGAGGCCATTTGAGTACAGTGAACTCCTTGTCATGTTCAAGAAACCAGTCTGATGACATGGCGTGTTATCCTGCTGGAAGTAGCCATCAGAAGATGGTTACATTGTGGTCATAAAGGGATGGACATGGTCAGCAACAATACTCAGGTAGACTGTGGCGTTGACACGATGCTCAATTGGTACTAATGGGCCCAAACTGTGCCAAGAAAATATCCCCCACACCATTACACCACCACTATCAACCTGAACCGTTGATACAAGGCAGGATGGATCCATGCTTTCACGTTGTTGACGCCAAATTCTGGCCCTACCATCTGAATGTCACAACAGAAATGGAGACTCATCAGACCAGGCAACGCTTTTCAATTCTCTATTGTCCAATTTTGGTGAGTCTGTGCGAATTGTAGCCTCAGTTTCCTGTTCTTAGCTGACAAGTGTGGTACCCGGTGTGGTCTTTTGCTGCTGTAGCCCATCCACCTCAAGGTTCGATGTGTTGTGCATTCAGAAATGCTTTTTTGCACACCTCAGCTGTAACGAGTGCTTATTTGAGTTACTGTTGCCTTTCTATCAGCTGGAACCAGTCTAGCCATTCTCCTCTGACCTCTGGCATCAACAAGGCATTTGCACCCACAAAACTGCCGCTCACTGGATATTTTTTCTTTTTCAGACCATTCTCTGTAAACCCTAGAGATGGTTGTGCATGAAAATCCCAGTAGATCAGTTTCTGAAATACTCAGACCAGCCCGTCTAGCACCACCAACCATGCCACGTTCAAAGTCACTTAAATCAGCTTGATGATACTCGGTTTGAACTGCAGCAGATCGTCTTGACCATGTCTACATGGCTAAATGCATTGAGTTGCTGCCATGTAATTGGCTGATTAGAAAATTGCGTTAACGAACAGTTGGACAGGTGAACCTAATAAAGTGGCCGGTGAGTATGGATGAAAAAAAGGCCATCAAACGAGTGAATGTACAACACTATAGTTGATTTATGATGACAGTAAATTAAAGTAAACTGTGACATTATACCAAAAAGTTCTTCATATAATGCACTTCATTTTTGAAGGTCAGATTTGATGATCATGGTTGATGGCGTAAGGAGATTTCAGAATGTCATTGAGGCAGAGTGAGGCTAAATTATTTATAGTATGTTAATATTGTCTTACTAACAGTTATCTGAATTGTTATCAATAAAATATTAATAATAGTAATGATTATTATTCAATTCAAATCACTTTATTTGTCCCCATGGGGCAATTCAAGGTGCATGAAGGTAGCTTATAATACACATTTTTAAAAATAGGCCAAATAATTTCTTCAATAAACAAAAAATAATACTTTTTAAAAGTCCAGTTATTATTGATGGATTGTAATCCATTACATACTGTGCCTTTCAAGTTCTTGTCATTTATTTATTACCTTTTTCTAAAGGGTTGAAGGTCTAATAAAATTTTGGTTTGACTGCAGGCCTGTGTTGAAAGTCACAAGAACAAATAAGGAAACTTGGCAGGGCATAAGACCTGAAATGGATGCAACTTGTTTCACGAAAAAAAAAAATACTAGAGTAATTTATAGTAAATACTATAGTGTTTTTAATCCTACTATAGTAGGATTAGTGCTTGAATTAATCTGCTGTGGTAATTTTATAGTTGCTATCATAAGAGAATATGATAATATAAACAAATGAACTAATACATAATTAGGTATATTACATTACAATACACCATAGTTTAGTAAAACTAAAGTATACTGCAGTATTTATTACAGTTAATCAGTTTACTATTGTTAATGATATAGTATACTGTAACATTCATTAACAAAGTGATGTAACTAATATACAGCACACTTTACCATAGTAGGGTTTTATGAATCAGCTTGCTATAAATTACTATAGTGGGTTTTTTGTTTGTTTGTTTGTTTGTTTTTTGCATATGCGAGAATATGCAAATAAATAATGCAATATTATTTTAATAATTGTGATAATGTTTCTACAAATTAGTTTAATTAGTGAGTAGTAGCACTAAACCTGCCATTTTGGTTCTGATCTCTTTTAATGGATTTGTTTTTTTAATAATGACTAGTATTAACTCTACAGGCATGTCTTTTTGTGTTCTGGCTTATGTGAAATTGCATATGGGATGAAAACTGCAAGGTTTGAGCTCTGGAGTACTTTTTTTAAATATCACATTGGGATACAGCTGCAACAACTTTTTTTTTTTTTAATTAAGTTTATTTATTTATTTAACCCAATGGTTTAAGAATGTTTTACCCAAAAACAGATTTCTTTTTACAAAGTCACTACACTGTAAAAAATGCTGGGTTGCACACAGCTCCGTCATGTTGTCCCAACACAAATCGATTGAGTTAACTGAGTGGATTGAACATAAAACAATTAGGTGGTTCCAAAAACCGCTTAAGAATTGTGTTGTTTCAACTGATTTTAAATAAGTACTTTGAACAAGGAGCAATTAAGTCTTTTTTGAGTGTGGACACCAGTGTCTATTCATAAATTCTCTTCAGTGTCTTTAATTCCAGCCCTTTTATCAATTATTCGATTTAGTGTTACAATTACATTTTACAATTTTCCAGAAGAACCAACCGTTCATTCATTGTTTGCATATTAGTAACAAACCCAAACTGCACTTTATTTTAGGTACTGAAATATCAATAATTGTCCGGTAGATGTCGTATCATCCACTGTGATATGGCGCTGTTGCCTGCACCGTCTCGGCTCACTGAACTAGTCGCCATTTTGAAATCCAAATCGCTCACACTACACCCGCTCTATAAACTGGAACTATGCCGCGGGGCCGACCACGAAAACAAAGGATTAAAGATGACAGCGAAATCGGTAAAGTCCACTACAGCCTCACGAATAAAAACCTCACACCACAAACTACCAGCTTAGGTGCGCAGTGCATGACGAAAACGCAGGAGAAGTTTAGAGAAAATCATTTGAAGCTTGTGTATATAGTCCCCGGATATAGTATTGCGTGTGTGTGTGCGTGCGTGTGTGTATCTTTGTGTTTTCGTGCCGCTGCAGGAGTGATTGCGGCGGAATGATATTAATAACACGGTCGTGTGCTGGAGAATGAATGTATCACCGGAGTGGTTGTGTGTCAGGCTAAAAGATGTTAGTCAGCAGCCCCTGTTGAAGTGATTATTAATTTAAACGCATTTTGAGCTCGTCCGCAATGGTTGCTAATGTTAGCTAATGCTTCCCTACATTTGTAATGAGGGGTAGAACTTGTCGGACAGTTATACAAGCTGTGTTTATATTGTATTACGGAGAACATAACGTTACACTGAGACAGTGATACTATTTACACATTGTGTTTTAACTTCCCGTTTACCCTGGTTCAGATTTTACTAGTGGACAATTGACCAAAACACCTCTAAAAAGAGAAAAGCCCAGACCAGTGGAATCCAGCTCATTGGTCAAAACAAACAAACCAAGTTTATTAGGTATTATTAGGTCCCCATTCTTCTTGAATGGCTCTAATGGTGGGCTACTTTGTTATTGACTGGACACCTATCGTTCAACCTGTAACAGCTGTCATTTAACATTATATTGAATTAAACAGTAGCATGATTTTAATATCTTGGATTTAAAGGGATAGTTCACCCAAAACTGAAAATGTACTGAGCCTCATGTGATTCCAAACCATAGATATTTACCCTTATAAGTTTTTTTTTCTTCTGTTGAACGCTAAAGAAGATAATCTGAAGAAAGCTTAAAACCTGTAACTATTGGCTTCCATTGTAGGAAAACAAATATTTTTGATGTCAATGGTTACAGGTTTTCAGCACTTTTCAAACTTACTTTTGTGTTTAACAGAGGAAAGAAACTCCTAAAGTAAAGAAAAAGTAAGGGGTGAGTAAATAATAAAAGAATTTTCATTTGGGGATGAACTAACCCTTTAAAGTACCAATACAAAACTTGAATTGAGTTGCAAATTTTTTTATATAATTGTAATTATATGCCATCTGGCTGGGACATATGATATATGACTGTTTTTTTAATGTTTGCTGATGTTTAAGAATGCGGAGCTAAACCTGCTACGTCTTTGAACAGCATAATCAAGGTAAATTGTTTTATTTTCTGTAGAAGTTGAGTACCATGTGTTGCTTCTAATGGACATTACTAAAAAATAGTCATAATAATAAACAATATTGCATAGGCCAGTGTTTCCCAACCCTGTTCCTGAAGGCACACCAACAGCACACATTTTCAACCTCTCCCTAATCAAACACACCTGAATCAACTTATCATAACATCAGAAGAGACTCCAACACCTGAAGTTAATGGGTCAGAAAAGGGAGACATCCAAAATATGTACTGTTGGTGTGCCTCCAGGAACAGGGTTGGGAAACACTGGCATAGGCAATGTCAGTTTCATGTACTTAATGAATTCATAAAACTAATTTTGGGAAATATTTTTATTTCTAATGATTTTAATTAAAACATACTGCTGGCTAAAATGTGACCAGGACACTGGAACGTTTCTTTATTATTATTATTATTATTATATTAAAGTGTGCAAGAGCTGCTTTTATTGCTTTGACTAAGAGGAAAGCACTATGGAAGAAGATGCTGAAACCTTTTCAGATGGCATAATTATTATTTTTTTTTTAAATCAATAGAAGTGCTGATGCTTTTTCATAATGATATATGACAGAAAAATAATTTATCAATACTTTTCTAAAGGTTTCAATAAATATTTGGGATTTAGAGACCCTAATGGAGTTATATTGTGTATTCCTATCCTGATCTCTCGAGTGGCTAATTTGAACTGAGTTCAGTTGTACGAAAATGTACGATTTTTAAAAAGGAGGCATGTCACCAAACCCCACCCCTAAACCCAACCGTCATGGGGGATAAGCAAATCATACTAAATTGTACGAATGTGATCATACTAATTAGCTACTAAATCAAAAATTTACGAATTGCCGTGAGATAGCGCTGGTATTCCTGTGGCCTGTACCATAAAACCGGCTAGCTAGTTAAGTTTCAGTTTAGTTTGCACCAATCTTGGTTTTTAGGTAACATGATGAGCTGAGCTGAGCAACCTTCATGGTATCTAAAACCCAGAATTGGAGCAAACTAAACTGCAATTTAAATGGCTAGCCGGCTAATCTGGCTTCGTGGTACAAGCTCCTGCTCTCAACAAACAAAGCAGTTTATTGTGAATATGTTTCTTGAGTTGCACTTACTGACACGAATTAATAAAATTCTTATCATGAAATTTTTTATCATGGATCATGGTCATATGTTGGTCCTTAAGTCTAAATTGGTAAGCTAGATGTTTGCTTCTGTCATGGTTTTTCCTCATCTTTTGGTTTTCACTCATTTCCACAAAGGGATCGTGTTGTGTGCAAGTCTGCTGACCCAGCAGTGGAAACACACGCACGCACGCACGCACACACACACACACTTTTTAGAAGTTTTGTCATTTTTTTATCTATTAATTTTTTTTAATTTACAGTCAATCAATCTATAAATCAGTCAATCAAAATGCAAAGACTTGACTAATTCAGGACCTTTCTTTGATCAAGGTTCATTTTTAATGACAGGACATTACACATTTTCCAAGTGTTTTTCCAATTTTTTTATTCATTTTTCTGTTTTAAAAAAACATTAAAATGCTATATTCCTGCTTGTTTTTTACACAACCAAACTAAGATTTAGAGAAACTACTTGTTGAGCGGCTGTTTATTTCAGTGTGTATAATAATTAAATGCTTTTTTTTTTTTGCTCTGCAGATGGAGGTCAGGGAGCAAGTTCAGAGAGCCAGAAACATGCAGAAACCAAATGTAATATTTGCTCCCAGAATTTCCCTAGTGAGAGTCAACTTCAGAGACACCTGCGAGACCATGAAGTCAATGATAAGGCAAGAGATTATACATTATCATCTTTAAAAAAGATCTGCTCTGGGTTGATGGTGCCATTTGAACACACAAGTTACAGTTGGTGAAATTAAATATTGAACACGTCATGTTTTTTATTATTTTTAAAGTAGCTGTTGACAAGAAATTTAAACAGATTTTGGTTAAAATCCAAACAATACAAACATTAAAAAAAACAGAAAAATTAGTTATGTGTAATAACAATGGAATGACACAAGGAGAAAGTACTGAACTACTGAAATGTATTTAATACTTTATGTAAAAGGTTTTTTGAGGCGATGGCAGCTTAAAGTCACCTCACTCATATGGAGACGAAGTCACATGCATTGCTGCGGTCTGATTTTTTTTCACAGACTTCAACAGAGTGTAAAAATCTTGATGGTTCTGTGGGTCTCGTCTGTCAAATCTTTTTGTATTTTCTATCGGATTCAAGTCAGGTGATTGGCTGGGCCATTATACAGCTTGGTTTTCTTTCTCTGAAACCATTTGAAAGTCTCTTGGCTGTGTTTTGGATCATTGTCTTGCTGAAATGTCTACCCTGGTTTCATCTACATCCTAGATGTTGAACTGAAGCAGCAAATATCAATTTACAATGAGGAAGGGCTAGGCATGTGCCGGTATCACATTTTCATGCTGCGATTAATTGATTGAGCTTTTATCACGGTATACGGTATTATCACAATATTGTAATTTTACTAGAGAAACAGGTAAAAAAACACAAACTTCAGTTTCGTCAACTTAGTAACTTTAATAACTTTTTAATTAACTAAAGGTACTTCAAACATTTAAATACAAATAAATATAAATAAAACAATTCACAATATAAAAGTAAACTTGAGCAATTATATCAAAGTGAATGTGCAAAGGGAAACCGTCTTCGATCAGCAATCCCTCTGCATTTTTTTGAAACCCAAAATATTTCCAAACCTCTGACTTTACCCTTTTTGAAGGGGGATAAATTGTCGGCAGCGTTCCTCCTTCCGCCATGCTTCTTCTTCGTGTGAGAATTAGAGAGCGGTGGCAGCGGCAGCGCGCCCTGCGAGCACACAGTGCTTCTACATGTGGGGATTGTTTACATCAGAGTGCGCATCAGTTCTGCGCAGCATATACGGAGTGTTTCTTCAAGCGGTTGATGGAAAATAAGCTGAAGGGGGATAAATTGTCGGCAGCGTTCCTCCTTCCGCCATGCTTCTTCGTGTGAGGGTTATAGTGCAGTGGCAGCAGCGGCGCGCGCTGTGTGCACACAGTGCTTCTACATGTGGGGATTGTTTACATCAGAGTGCGCATCAGTTCTGCGCAGCATATACGCAGTGCTTCTTCAAGCAGTTGATGGAAAAAAAGCTAAGGTGCGTTCTAAGAATATAAATTCGGATCTATTCTTTTTCACGTTATTTTGAAGTGCCCGCGATAACAATATCGTGCATATTCATTACCGTGATTTATCGCATTACCGAATACCGGCACAAGCCTAGGAAGGGCAGAGGGTTGCTGAAGAACTACTTAGAGATTTCAGCTGCTGTCTGGGCTTTCACTGCCTTTCTACACCTCACTATCTTCATGTGTTCAATACTTTTGCCCTGTTCCATTTCATTTTATTACACATAACTTAATTTGTAAACTAATTAGTTTTGTTTTCTTTGCTTATATGGATTTCTTTGGTTGTTATCAACATCCGGTGAAAAGTTCAATAAATATATTTTCTGAGAAAACTGGTGACGTGTTCAATATTTATTTCTGTCACTGTATGTATTAATGAAGGATAGATAGATAGATAGATAGATAGATAGATAGATAGATAGATAGATAGATAGATAGATAGATAGATAGATAGATAGATAGATAGATAGATAGATAGATAGATAGATAATTTGCAACAAAAAACAGAAATAGTCATTTATTTTAAAGGGTCGTGAAAAAAGAAGCTTTTTCCAAGATTTTAACAGATCCTGCAAATCCTTTCAGCGTAAAACACAAATGTGATTGTTAGCATAGTCTTTACAGCTCCTTGATATGGCTTTTAATGGTAAATTGCAGCCTAGGTTTAACGCTTGAATACAGTAAGAGCAAAAAAAAAAAACAGTATAATGTAGGGTTTACTGTCATAAAGATTTCTTCTAGATATGCATTGGTCTTGTTGTATTAGTAATAGTAAATTTAACCTTTCATGAACTGTTGACGATATTCTTCACTTCTTTCTGGATTGTAGCCAAATCGGTGTGACCAGTGTCCGGCGTCCTTTAATGTGGAGTATAATCTTGACCTTCATAAATCCACCCACACCACCAGTGAACTCAAATGTCCAGTATGCCAAAAGAAGTTCTCAAGAGTGGCTAGTCTGAAGGCTCATGTGATGATACACGAGAAAGAAGAGGTCAGACATCTTCCTTTACCTAATTCTACGGGAAATATATTCCCTTGGAAAAACTGAAACTTGATTGGTTATTTTATCTTTAAAGGGGTACTATTACGTCCCTTCTACAAGATGTAAAAGTAGTCTGATAAGTGTATATATGAAGTTTTAGCTCAAAATACTCCACAAATATTGTTTTATAACTCTTTGAATCTGCCCCTTTTGTGTCCGCTGTGTGTGTGTGTCTGTGGGTGTGTGTGTGTGCGTGCATGAAATTTGTAACGACATTGTGTGTGACTTATCGTTGCAACTCGGCAGCAAATACAACAAGTAATAATCATTGGGAAAGTTCTTACTGTAGTATTTCTCACAAACATTACGTGAGATCTGCTTCCTTCATGTCTGTCACTGTGCTGTTTATCTGACGCAGCCGAGGCGGAGATTGAGGCACACTCTGACAGGCACGTGGGAACGGTGGGCGGGGAGAACTAGCATCATAGGAACAGGCAATAAAAAACAGCTACAATGTGTTCAAAGCAGAAAATACATTATTCTAAAAGGTATAATAAATAATCTGATGGGTATTTTGAGCTGAAACTTTACAGACACATTCTGGAGACACAAAAGACTTATCTTAAATCTGGAAAAAGGGGTAAAATAGGTGCCAAAATTAAAATATCAGTTGTCTTGCTGTCTCTTTTTGCAATGTTTAATAGTATGCTTTGTGTTGCCAGAACTTCCTGTGCTCTGAGTGTGGAGATGAGTTTATCCTGCAGAGTCAGCTTTCAGTGCATCTGGAAGAACACCGGCAGGAACTCAGTGGAGCAAAGTCGTTCACCTGCAAGACCTGCAGCAAAGAGTTCGTGACACAAAACCAGCTCAGAGAACATTTGAAAAGCCACGCCAAGATCAGGTCTGGAGGAATAATGTTTGTTAATGAATAATGAATAAATCCGTTGTCTTCAGACAAAAGAAAAGAAGAAAAAAATCACTGACACATGATTTATATAAAGATAAACGACAATAAACTTAAAGCTAAGCTCAGAATCAATTCAAGAGAGAATGCATTTTGAGAATCTTTGAATTGATACAGAATTGATGTTTTGAAGATTTTTCACTACAGCTCTACATATCCAACTACTCTTTATATTTGGAAGCGGATATGCTACATACATTTTTTCGTGTCACTTTATTTTGATTGTCCTTTAAACACATTTTGTTGATTTTAAGTTACAGTTCAACTAAATGCCTATTAAATCCCATTAGAGTATTCGAAAACTCTAAGTTATGCCGAGTTCAGACTTCAGCCCCGATTTTGACTCGCCGATATGTTTTCGCAGAAATCGCAGACAAATGGCTGAAATCACAGGCAAATCGGTGCTCGTTCACGCGAGTAACAATCACACAGTGTGAACTATCAAAGACGCGATCTGAGAAAATTACTGATGAGTCGCTGACACCCGTGAGATATTTGACATGCTAAATATCTGGAGCTGTCGGCAATTCAAATCATGCCGTGTGAAATGAGTTCTGACTGAAAATAACATCAGCAATTACCTACAGCCAATGAGAGAGCAGCATCCACTAGTGTGTGTATCTGCAGGCCAGTGGGAGGTTGAAGATGAAGTTAAAAGCGCTCATTTTCAGTTTATTTGGACCCAAGAAATGAAGGAAAAACCAGGGAAACTTTGGCAGGAGCACCCTTGTCTGTTTGACGTGTCATCTGAGCAATACCACAACTGGGTTGAAAAAGAAAAAAAAAGTTGAGGGGAAATTGCTAATTCCCTTCAAAAGCCAGATGAACTAAATAATGCCTCACTGAAGGCTTCATTCTCATTATACATAGTTAATATTACAAGATATACTACGTTACCTCGCGTTGTTTCCATGTCACTTCTCGGGTGTGTTTGGTTGTGAGAGACTGAGTCAAAGTTGTCGGCAATTCTTCCTATTGTAAAGTCATGCAGTGTAAAACCCCCTGTCACCGATCCATCTTGCAGTGTAAGCAAAGCAGTGACAAAACGCTAGCCCAGATAGTCATACAGTGTGAAAACGTCTGTGACACGACTACTTTGAAAGTCATGCAGTCTGAACTCAGCATTAGAGGTTAAGGTTAGTGTCGACATGAACTTGCAAAGATAGCCAGGAGAATGTCTGTTGGTGTATCAGTATTAGTAGATATTAAACAGTCAGTCTACAAACTCTCTAATGAGAATTAGTTGGCGTGTAGTGGCAATGTAACTTAGAGGGCTCTATTTTAACAATCTAGGCACAAAGTCTAAAGTGCATGGTGCATTAAGGGCATGTGCAAATCCACTCTTGCTATCTTAAGGATGAAAAAATATGCTTTGTGCCCTGGCACATGGTCTAACATGCTTTAATTTCACTTAAAATAGTCAGTTGCGTCTCACCATGGCACATTTGCTATTTACATGGCGGACTTTGTAAGTGGAAAAACTAAATGCTTTACTAGCAAGAAAACAGTTAAACAGACCATCTGCAGCGAGGATAAAGAACGAGACTCCTCCATTCGGCCTCTTTACTTTCTCTTTGCTTTTACTCTTTACTTCTTTATTTTGGTGGAGTAAGGAAACGGTGGAAGCTCACTCCACTGAAGACATCCATCAGCCTACATATTTAATTTTGTTTGTTAAGCGCAAAGATTTGTTTCAAAACTATTTCTAAATTCAGTTCTAATTTCCAGCAAACTAATAAATGAACAATAATAACTAAGTGTGGTCAAAAAACTATGTACAAACACACGTCCTATTCTCATGCCCCATATGGTGATGCAGACGTTTCCAAAACCCGACAGATGGACAAATCTAAGCTAGTTTTTATTAAAACAAATATTAATATCCATATAATAAATAATACTGCTAAAAATAATAACATTATACAAATGCAAATTGTCATGAATAAACTGAAAAAAGCCCCCCAACATGAAGAAGGCATGGTGGTAGTGGTTTTTATACTTATGTAGAAAATAATAATTTTCATAACATTTTAAACAATTAATTTATTTTTCATATGTTTAGATATTTGTGTATTGCTGTACATCCTGTGTGTATTAAGCAATGTATATGCATTTTTTTAGTATAACTAACACACTCTGCGCTGGACAAAGCAGCTTTTAGTTGGTCAATGGCGTGGTCTGTTTTAGTTTATCAAAATAGAAACTCTCCAACAAAACTCCTCCTTTTCACTTGTATGATAGGGCCCCTAGTCTACAAAATGTGCAAAAGGGACCATCAGAATAAAACAATATACATTTTTCTGAGCCTGATCACAAAAACAAGTAAATACAATGGACCTATTTTAATTGCAAAGAAACACCTCTGACATATGATTTCTGAAAATATATTCAAATTGCAGTTCTTGAAAGATTTTCACAATGTTAACAGTCCATTTTTAATATAATACCCCTCATTATTTTTGTGGCTGGCCAACCATTTTGTGGTTATTTTATGGATATACTGTGTGTTCGAAAACACAGTGGGACATTCTTGATGTTTTTATGAGAGTCATCCAACTTGTCAGTGTTTCATGTTGTTGCTTATGTTTGTTTTTGACTTTGACTTTGTTTATATTTGATTTCTTTTTAAGTAAATTGACTGAAATGTATTGTAAATACTTTTATTTGATTAATACGTGCTTATTATAAGTTCAGCTGTGTCGCTTATAATCCGATCTTGAATTCATTTTAAGGCCCATTATTACAAGTTCAAGAAACTACAAGAACATTGATCGAAGGGGATTCAAGAACATTTGCCACCACTGTGGGAAGACGTTTAAGAAACCCAGTCAGCTAGTTCGACATATACGCATTCACACAGGTAAACACTAATAGACCATTTTTATACTTTAAAAGAGGCAATGTTTAGATTTTCATGAATCTGCCCTGTTGCCTGTGTGATCATGTTTTTTTTTCTCTGTGTTTCAGGTGAAAGGCCTTATAAGTGCTCTCACTGTGGAAAGTCCTTCAACCAGAAAGTAGTGCTGCAGACACACATGGTGCGGCACACAGGGGAGAAACCTCACATGTGTCAGCATTGTCCTGCATCTTTCTCCCAAAAAGGAAATCTGCATTCACATGTTCAGAGAGTTCACTCTCAGGTAGCACTTTACAGTAAGGTTGTATTAGTTAATGCATTTACTGACCTGAACAAACAATGAACAGTACATTTAAAACAGGATTTATTCATCTTTGTTGAATTATGGTTAAAGTACATTTAGGACAGGGATTACCAATCTCGGTCCTGAAGGGCCGGTGTCCCTGCAGGGTTTAGCTCCAACTTGCCTCAACACGCCTGGCTGGGTGTTTCAAGTTTACCTAGTAAGACCTTGATTAGCTTGTTCAGGTGTGTTTGATTAGGGTAGGAGTTAAAATCTGTAGCACACCGGCCCTCCAGGAACAAGTTTGGTGACCCCTGATTTAGGAGGTTGTTATCGCAGAATAAAGCCTGACATGCAGTTGTATAAGAGTGCATTATTTTGCAAAAACAACCATCCTGGAAGTACTTTATCCCGCTTATTGCACGGCTACTTGCCACAAAACATAAAAGTTAGACACAAAATGTTGTTCTGAGCTTTGATAGTTTATTCAGTCTTTAATTAAACGCTAGTCTGACAGAAACGAAAATAGCTGATGGAGTATACACTAACCTGCAGGTTATTCAGTCACAAGACGGCACCAAACAGTCAAAAACCCAAAGCTAACAGAAATGAAACCAGATGAATAGAGCATATACTAACAGGCGCCAAACAGTTAAAAACAGCCAAAACCATAGTGGAACAGACAAGTGGATACATATGAATGTGGATTTAAGTATGTGGATTTGAACATGCTCACTGAAGTTCCCAGAAGAGCCTGTGTTATTCAGTGGTTTTTATCTTGGAATAACTCTTTGAATATTGTGCCTGACAAATCAGAATCATGTATTCCACACAGCCGTGTAATAACTTGGTAAAACATATCTTGAAATGTTGCGACTGACTGATCAGAATCAAGTATTTCAGACAGCCGTCTAATAACTCAGGATAACAAACCTTGAAATGTTGTGACTGACCAATCAGAATGGAATATTGCAGAGAGTCTTGTAATGACTCGGGATACTAAACCTTGGAATGTTGCGACTGACCAATCACAATCGAATATTCCAGAGAGCCTTGTAAGAACTCGGGATACCATACCTTAGAATGTTGCAACTGACCAATCAGAATCGAGTATTGCAGACAGCCGTGTAGTAACTCGGGATAACATACCTTGGAATGTTGCCACTGACCAATCGAAATCGAGTATTCCAGACAGCCGTGTAATAACTTGAGATAACATACTTTGAAATGTTGCTGCTGACCAATCAGAATCGAGTAGTCCAGACAGCCGTGAAATAACTCAGTATAACATACCTTGGAATGTTGCTACTGACCAATCAGAATCAAGTATTCCAGACAGCCGTGTAATAACTCGGGATAACAAACCTTTGGAATGTTGTGACTGACCGATCAGAATCGAGTATTTTAGAGAGCCTTGTAATAACTCGGGATAACATACAGTGGAATAATGTGACTGACCTATCAGAATCGAGTATTCCAGACAGCCATGTAATACCTCGAGAGACTTTGCAATGTTGCTACTGACCAATCAGAATCAAGTATTCCAGACAGCCGTGTAATGATTTGGGATAACATACCTTGGAATGTTGTGACTGACCTATCAGAAGTGAGTTTTCCACACAGCCGTGTAGTAACTCAGGATAACATACCCTGGAATGTTGCGACTGACCAATCAGAATCGGGTATTCCAGACAGTCGTGTAATAACTCGGGATAACATACCTTAGAATGTTGCAACTGACCAATCAGAATCAAGTATTCCAGACAGCCGTGTAATAACTCGGAATAACATACCTTGGAATGTTGTAACTGACCAATCAGAAGTGAGTTTTCCAGACAGCCGTGTAACAACTCAAGATAACATACCCTGGAATGTTGCGACTGACCAATCAGAATCGAGTATTCCAGACAGCCATCTAATAACTTGGTATAAGATACTAGGAATGTTGCGACTGACTAATCAGAATCGAGTATTCCAAGCAGTCTTGTAATAACATAATGGAAATAAAGTTCGTTAGTTCATGTTAATTCACAGTGCAAAAATGAATTTTAATCATGCATTAGTCAATGCTTAACCATGATTAATAAATGCTTTAAAGGTATAGTTCATTATTGGTTCATGTAAGTGAGTACATGACTTCATGAAACCTTATTGTAAAGTGTGACCAAACAATCTTTATGTTTTTTAGGCGGCTGGTGTTCCTCTCTTCCCATGTATGGACTGTAGCTGTGTGTATAAAAAGCTTGGAAGCCTTAATGCTCACATCAGCAAAATGCACATATCGGTAATGGAAGTGGAAGAGCCAGCAGCACAGGTGATTACAGTCTGTTCCTGCCTGAGATATTTATTCTTAATGCTGAGATCTTTTTTTTAAAAAGGGTATTATTTCCCATCCTGGTTTTAATATGCTTGGGTGTTTTGTATCTTGAAAGAAAAAAATACATATAATTTATATAATTTTTGTTAGTTATGCTTTTGCATATTAAGGACCAGGAGTGACACTTAAAAATAAATTGAAAAATCAATTTAATAATTCAAACTAAATATTAATAAATCACCTTTAAATGTGGAAATAAAGATACATTTAAAGGTGATTTATTATCAATATACTTTTTTATTATATGATTAATCAACATTTTAAAACATAAAATAAATAAACAGTTATAAAATTGTCTATACATTTTTATATATACAATTTTTATACATTTTAAATCTCTTTTTTTGTTCATTTTTATATATAACACACACACACACACACACACACACACACACACACACTCTCACCGGCCACTTTATTAGGTACACTGTTCAACTGCTTGTTAACGAAAATTTCTAATCAGCCAATCACATGGTAGCTACTCAATGCATTTAGGCATGTAGACATGGTCAGGACGGTCTGCTGCAGCTTAAACCGAGCATCAAAATGGGGTAGAAAGCTGATTGTAGTGACTTTGATTGTGGCATGTTTGTTGGTGCCAGAAGGGCTTTACTGAGTATTTCAGAAACTGCTGATCTACTGGGATTTTCACGCACAACCATCTCTAGGGTTTACAGAGAATGGTCAGAAAAAGAGAAAATATCCAGTGAGAGGCAGTTCTGTGGGCACAAATGCCTTGTTGATGCCAGAGGTCAGAGGAGAATGGCCAGACTGATTCCAGCTGATAGAAAGACGGATGGGGCGGATGGGCTACAGCAGCAGAAGAACACACCAGGTGCCACTTCTGTCAGCTAAGAACAGGAAACTGAGGCTACAATTCACACAGGCTCACCAAAATTGGACAATAGAAGATTGGAAAAACGTTGCCTGGTCTGATGAGTCTCGATTTCTGCTGCGACATTCAGATGGTAGGGTCAGAATTTGGCGTCAACAACATGAAAGCATGGATCCATCCTGCGTTGTATCAACGGTTCAGGCTGGTGGTGGTGGTGTAATGGTGTGGGGGATATTTTCTTGGCAAACTTTGAGCCTATTAGTACCAATTGAGTGTCAACGCCGCAGCCCACCTGAGTATTGTTGCTGACCATGTCCATCCCTTTATGACCACAGTGTACCCATCTTCTGATGGCTACTTCCAGCAGGATAATGCACCATGTCATTAAGCGTGAATCATCTCAGACTGGTTTCTTGAACATGACAATGAGTTCACTGTACTCAAATGGGCTCCACAGCCAACTGTGTGATGCTATCCTGTCAATATAGACCAAAATCTCTTAGGAATAGTTACAATACCTTGTTGAATCAATGGCACGAAGTATTAAGGCAGTTCTGAAGGCAAGAGGGGGTCCAACCCGGTACTAGTAAGGTGTACCTTATAAAGTGGCTGGTGAGGATATATATATGACCTTGACTAAGAGGAATACAATGACATTTTGTAAAATTAATAAGCCTTTTTATAGTTTTTCTAACCTATTTGCATCTGTAAAGGATGACTGACTTGCTGTGTTTTTCAGAAAGGAAATGCACAGGTTGATCAGAGTGCAGTGGGGTCTGAAGGGCCAGAGGGTGTGACAGATGTGATCCAACAGCTGCTGGAGCTTTCTGACCACGTGACGGCAGACAGTGCTCAGCCACCTCCACCTGGGCAAACCATAGGCACAGCCATCAACCAGGACATCCTACAGGTAACCAACAACCCTTTTGTTTAAAGGAAAGAAATGTAATATGAAACTGAAAGATAAAATTCTTACCCAGATGAAGCATGTGCCAGATGATTGTCTGATCCAATTAGATGGCATGAGAAATACTCTAATCTAATTTCATGGTAATCCATGCGTTTTTGTACTTACACTTAGGCTCTAAAAGATCCAAACATATCTGCTGCCATGACAGTTAGTTAATGCTCATTAATCATACAGGGTAAAAACCCCTTAGTAAAAATTCTATAATTATTTACTTGCCATGATCTTACATCTATATGCAAGTTGATTTCTTGTCCGAGGACAAAAAAATTGTTAAAATTATCAGTGAATGTTTTATAATTATTAAGCAACATATTTTCACATTTACGGTTCTCTGATGTTGGTTACTAGTTAAATGACATGTATGAAAACATTAAATATTTAATATTTTTCATAAGTACTTTGATGTTTAAATAATATTTATTTATTTATTTATTTATTTATTTAATTAAAAATGTTAACATTTTTTATTCTTAAAAATAATACAATTAATTCATTTATTAATTAAAAATATTTACTGTTTAGGGCTGCACAGTGGGGTCTTGAAATACAGTTTAAGGAATAAATATTATTATTATTATAAGATTTTTTAAAAATTATTTTTCTGATATTTCCCAAAGTGAATATTTAAGGAGGCTAATAATATCGAACTTAACAATTGTTTTTATTAATTATTATTTTTCATTAAAATTTATTTTATCCCACCCAAATGAAAGGAAATAAGTCTTTATTCAGAAGAAAAAAATATAATAGGAATTACTGTAAACATTTTCTTGCTTTGTTAAATATCACTTGGGAAATATAAAAAATGTATAAAACTGTTTAATAATTTAGTTTATGTAATATTAGGAACATTTTAGGCTATTTTGTGGGTAAAATTGTGGAACTGCTGAAATTATAAGAAAGTTTTAGTCTCATGCAGCCTGTGAAAAATCCAAGCATAAAGAAAATACGAATAATTCATTCACCGATTCATTTTCCTTCGGCTTAGTCCCTTTATTCATCAGGGAATGCCACAACGGAATGAACCGCCAACTTATCCAGCATGTTTTACTCAGTGGATGCCCTTCCAGCTGCGACCCAGTACTGGGAAACATCCATACACACTCATTCACACACATACACTACGGCCAATTTAGTTTATTCAATTCACCTATAGCGCATGTCTTTGGACTGTGGGGGAAACCCGAGCACCTGGAGGAAACCCACGCGAACACTGGGAGAACATGCAAACTCCACACAAAAACGGCAACTGACCCAGCTGGGACTCAAACAAGTGACCTTCTTGAGGCGACAGTGCTAACCACTGAGCCACCGTGCTGCCCATACTACTACTATTAATACTACAAATATTTATAATAATAATTAAATAATTTGATATTCCTATTGTGCATTTTATGTTTCAATTATTTATTAGTTTTTGTTACATGAACCCTTGTTTGTGAAAATTAATCCATCTGGAGTTTGAGACGCAAGTGAATAGGACCTGCATAATAAATGTTGCGGACGCTTAAATGTTACTGTACACTGCATTTCTGCAAGTGCAGTGACTTTTAATCCCTTAAGAAGTTTAAAAATACAACCATGTTGTAATGAGATGAGCATCAAATATTGAAAGTGTAAGGTCATCCTGTGCTGACATCATCACATAGTGCACTTTCACTGGAACCGGCATTTCCAGCATGAGTTCTATTAATGTTATAGGTTATATACAGTTGAAGTCAGAGTTATCAGCCCTCCTGAATTATTAGCAAACCTGTATATTTTCCCCCAATTTCTGTTTAACAGAAAGATTTTTTTCAACACATTTCTAAACATAATAGTTTTAATAACTCGTTTCTAAAAACTGATTTATTAAATCTTTGCCATGATGACAGTACCTAATATTTTACTAGATATTTTTCAAGATACTAGTATTCAGCTTAAAGTGACATTTAAAGGCTCAACTAGGTTAATTAGGTTAACCAGGCAAGTTAATATTGTTATATTATTTATAGGTTTGTTCTGTAGACAATCTGAAAAAATATTGCTTAAGGAGGCTAATAATATTGACCTTAAAATGCTTTTTAAAAAATTAAAAAAACTGCTTTTATTCTAGCCGAATTAAAAGAAGAAAGACTTTCTCCAGAAGAAAAAATATTATCAGACATACTGTGAAAATTTCCTTGCTCTGTTAAACATCATTTGGTAAATATTTGAAAAAGGAAAAAATTCACAGGACGGGCTAATAATTCTGACTTCAAGTAGGTAAGGTAGGTAAGATTTACAGTTCATGACCCCATTACCATTGTCTCTGATGAAAATGCTAAACTTGATGTTGTGTTTTCACAGCAAGCTTTGGAGAACAGCGGACTGACTGAGATTCCTGTTCAGCCTGAAACTCAGAGCAGCTCTGAAAAGCTTCAATCGGACACAGTTTCCCCGATGGCCACTTCAACAGATGGACCAGTCCCTTCAAAAATACTCATGACTGACACCGTTGTGAAAAAGGAGAAAAGGAGCATTATCAAAAAGCCTCCACAGATGCTAGGTATGCTGGAATGCTAGGTTGCTAGGTATCCTAGATGAGCGCTAGCATATGGATATGTATAAATGAGACGTAGCACAGCTTGTTCAGAAAAAACAAAACAATGGCTCACATTTAATCCAAAATCTGTTCAAAAGATGTTTAGGGTATTGGTTATCTAAGTTTAAAGGTGATGTCGGATGGCCATTTTATAAAAGTTGATATCATTCCTTAAAGGTGCTGGATGTCAGTTTTTGACTCTGCTAAAACATTAAAATACCTTAATATGTGTGCAGATATTTAAGAAACATGCTAAGTGAACATTCTTGTTTATCTGAAAAATTATGCTGAAGTCAGATATTCTGATTTGAAAATGTGTTTTCCGTGCCAGAACGTCGGTCTTTGTTTTGGTAATTTTAACCTGCCCAATACCATTTTAGCCAATTATATTTCAGCACCCCGGGTTGCCTTGCTGGAAAACCGCGTATCTCATTCATTCATTCAGAAAGGCTCTCAAAGCATGCGTCTGTGACTGAAATGGGACCTCCGGTGGACAGTAGCAGACTCCGAAATGAGATGCAGATTTAGTGCCACATGAGGTGGTTATTAATTTGCAAATAATATAAATATTACTAATGTAAACATTAGGTAAGCAGGTTACATTGCAACCCCGTGTCCTAATAACACAGTTCGTGACTAGGTTTGCTGTGATGAGCAATATGGCTGTTTGGACCAAACAAAACACGACAGAAATTTAAATACAACAATTCAGAAGCACAGACTATGCACTCACTCATGAAATGGTAAGGTTTATAATCTATTTAATGCATATTAATCTTTTTCAACATTATTAAATGTACACGCTGATTTACTGATATGTGTTTAGTTCTAAAGTTCAATTTCAGTCAGTTTATTTTATTTTCAAGATCTGAGGTGAACTATCTGCTGCTGCTTTCAGTAGTATGGCAATAAATGTCATGTAAAATGGCATTCAAACTCACATTATTAGCATTTAACACTGAATAAAGCACATGAGGTAAACCTGAGGTGATCATTGTTATAGTTTTCTGTTGTTCACCTGTGAGAAATAGAAGCCGTTTCTAATAAATCAATTCGAGGTGTTGGTTAGGACAAAAAATCCTTTTAATATGGAAAATATTCCTTCTATCGTGTGTCGTTGCTTTTATTTAGAACACGTTAAATCACTCGCTCCTGGCAACCTGCGCTTGCATTTGTTTTGATCCAGGAGTGCAATACCTAGTTCAACCACTGAGTGTCAAACTTACATACTGCACCTTTAAGTCACAACTAGGCTACTTTTTAACTTACGCACTGCTGGTGCAACCAGTCCAAGCTCTGCATGTATTAACCACTGTATAGCAGACTCAAAAATGTGTTTTTGTGTTTTCAGGCACCATCAGGCAGGAGAATGGTG
Organism: Danio aesculapii; assembly: GCF_903798145.1. Taxonomy (NCBI): domain Eukaryota; kingdom Metazoa; phylum Chordata; class Actinopteri; order Cypriniformes; family Danionidae; genus Danio; species Danio aesculapii. The sequence continues at coordinate 49,646,413 of NC_079450.1, read as the reverse complement.
TAAGGTGGCACGGTTGTCCGTACTGCTCCAAAGAGTTCAAGAAGCCTAGTGATCTGGTGCGTCACATCCGCATTCACACTCATGAGAAACCTTACAAGTGCAAGCAGTGTTTCCGTGCCTTCGCGGTAAAGAGCACTCTGACTGCTCACATGAAGATCCACACTGGCGTTAAAGCTTTCGAGTGTCAGCACTGCAAGAAGTGTTTCTCCACGTCTGGGAGCATGAAGGTCCATCAGCGTCTGCACACAGGTGAGAACTACACATATAATATGTATGCACTTAAAACACACCCATAGTTCCAAGAGCAGAAATAAAATAAAACCTAATTCATACATTTAATCCGGAGTTTTCTTATAAAAACGTCCTGCTGTTATCAGCGCACAATGAATCTTGGGACGTTCAAGGTCATGAAGGATCCACCAGGTTGAGTCTTTCATTACCTGAGAACCGAAGGACACATATGTTGACGCAGCGCTCTACAAATGCATCCTTTGGAGGATGCAGCCTCTAAAATGAGACACAGCTATTATTAGCCCTCTTAAGCAATACACTTTTTTTGATTGTCTACAGCAGTGTTTCCCAACCCTGTTCCTGAAGGCACACCAACAGTACACATTTTCAACCTCTCCCTAATCAAATACACCTGAATCAACTTATCATAACATCAGAAGAGACTCCAACACCTGAAGCTAATGGGTCAGAAAAGGGAGACATCCTAAATATGTACTGTTGGTGTGCCTCCAGGAACAGGGTTGGGAAACACTGGTCTACAGAACAAACCATCATCACACAGTGAGTTTCCTAATTACCCTAATTTGCCTAATACAGTACGGTACAGTACGGTTTGTTACGGGTCACCTTTATCTGGCTTGCATTTCCACTGCCAAAAGGGTACCAATGGTGGGCGTGGTGTACGACAGAAAGTTTCAGTCGACGTCATTCTCACTCTAGGAAAGTCAAAGTAAAGCTCTATGGGTCATTTGCATATCATATGAGAAGCACTTCTCACAAAACAGATGCTTTATACACATAAATACTTCTGTATAAATGTTTATAACTAACCTTTCTATGAATAAGTTTTGATTATAACTGCAGATCAATGATAGTGTAAAATAGCCTACTGTAACGTATGCAATTATATAAATTAAATAAATAAGTGAAGTTTTCAAACTAATTTTGAGAGGAGCACGTGATATGATTGACTGCAGCTGGCCACTCATCTACATTCACTAGTTAGCCAATCAGATTAACCCCAACTCACTATAAGTAGCCTAGCTAGAACTACTCTATTATCTTCGTTTTCCGAAGAAACCCCCCATCCACCCCTTCTCCTCCTTTCTTCCTTTACCACGGGGAGCTCTCGAGAACCACCTGATCTCGTACTCCCCGCATATGCTCTATGGACCAGGCGGGAGCCCTGGGCTCACCTATCTCCGAGCTCAGGGTTCTCTCCCGGGACAGCATGCCAAACCTGCTAACAGTTGTCAAACAATATCTAAGTGTGAACTCTTGAAATGCAACATAAATGAACACATACAGACCTTTACAGTATCTGATATCTTACCAATTACAGAAAAACTACACAAAGCATATATTTAGTCCTTATTTGGGTTCAAAAACAACATGATTTATAGCCCACAGTCAGAGCAGACCTCTCATCTGTGTCTTTAATCTTCACCATCACATGTAACCTCTGTTAGAAAGTAATTCCGTCATTCGGAGTTCATTCATAATAGTCCAAAAGGTGATGATAATAGTTAAACATGGCAGTTTGTTTCTTGTTTTAGGATGCTGAAAGAATCATTTGCTCCTTTGTTCTTTTGCATCACTCTCACGTTTGTCCGTTTCTGAAAGGATTGGATGTCGGAAGCACTTCAGTAATCACGCACACGTTATTATCGTCAGCTCAAGAAGTTAATTATTTCAAATATAGATGCGCGTTGAGCTCTCTCGAGAAAGCGAAACCGCTCGTGCTTTAGACGGCCTTGTAAACAACGATGGGGCACAGGGTAGATTCTGCTCTTCTTCTTGGCTTTGTGGCTGTTCATTAAGAGGACGATGTTTTTTAAAGCTCGGGTCGACCATGGCTCGTTATTATATGTATATATTACTACAACTCGGCTGTGTATTTAAAAATGGTGTTCCCTTTGTTTTCATTCTCTGCTTGTATACGCGCTAGTGATGTTTCTCTGTAAACCAATAGTGTTCAGCTGCACATCTTGCTCCATCTTTTGGTACACTTCTGTTGTGCTAGGTACCCTTTTGAAAGGGTACCCAAAAAGTGGTACGGTACGGTTCACTTATTGGTACCTTTTGACAGTGGAAACGGCCATAAAAGTGTATCGAACTGTACCACACCGTATCGTATCACTCAGTGAAAATGGGCCGTAGTTTACCTAGATAAGCCTTTAAATGTCATTGTCATTTTATAGTGTGTTTGTGCATGCAAATTCACATGTATCATCAAAATACAGAACTAAAACGCATTTTGGCACTAATGTATATTTTGTATATTCTTGGTTTATTTACAAAGTTCATGGTAAAAATGACTGAGTACTTTTATCTGCTTTTCTTCAGGTTTAAGGCCATTCCCTTGCCCTCACTGCGAGAAGTACTTCCGTACATCAGGCCACAGGAAAACACACGTTGCCTCTCACTTTAAGAGCACACACCATAAAAAACACAAGTACCCCCGAAAGCCTCACAAAACCAGAGTGTCCCGGAGCAATCTGCCTTTGCCTGATATTCCTCTCCAAGAGCCGATACTTATCACAGACATGGGTATGGAAGATCATCCAACCTACATACACCTTTGAGTTATAAGAGAATATATTAACATTATATTCAATTCTGTTATTTTGAAACATTTAAACTACACTTTAATTTTCACTATGTGAAAACGCAGACTGAATTGTAGTTAAATTATGAATTGGATTTTACTAGTCAGTGTGGAACATCACAGAATTTGGCACATTTTGGATGTTTCTAATTGAAAGTAGGACTATATACCTGCATATCAAATTGTGAGATAGACTGGTGTCTGTGACTATTAGAATTGGATATCATTCAAATTTTTTCGATTTCGATTCTGCTTATTGATTTCGATTCTTATCGATTCCCAGTTTAGATTCCAATGTAGTATAAATGTAATATGACATTGGCTCTGTTCACACTGGTATTAAGATGCGTTTTGTTGATATGATCACAAGTGGACAAAGGAGACACATTACTGATGCAATTCTTTATGATTTACACAAAAAGGAAATCTTTATGAATAGGCTACATTATCCATTAACTAATGAAATGATGGATACTTGATTGATTTTATTTTTGATCTATTAGGCTTACAAACTTTATTCTCTTTTACAGTTTTAACGTAGGCTATACACCAGACAAAAGTCTTGTCGTCGATTCCAGTTGTAAGAGCAACAAATAATAACTTGACTTCTAGCTGATCATTTGAAAAAGTGGCAGAAGGTTTCTGTTGAATCATCTGTTGAATCATCACAAGTACTGCTGAAGACATACTGGAACCTGCATGGACCCAAGATTGTAACAGAAATTAGTCAAGTTTGGTCAAGGAAAAAATTATGGTTTGGGATTACATTCAGTATGGAGGTGTACGAGAGATCTGCAGAGTAGATGGCAACATCAACAGCCTGAGTTATCAAGACATTTGTGCTGCCCATTACATTACAAACCACCGGAGAGGGAAGGGTAGCGCTCCTCATATCCACATCAAAGTTCCTGAAAGCGAAGAAGGACAAGTTGCTCCAGGACTGGCCAGCCCAGTCACCGGACATGAATATTATTGAGCATGTCTGGGATAAGATGAAGGAGGAGGCATTGAAGATGAATCCAAAGAGTCTTGATAAACTCTGGAGTCCTGCAAAAACTCTTTCTTTGCCAGTCCAGATGACTTTATTAATAAGTTATTTGAGTCATTGCAGAGATGTGTGAGGCGGTGCAGTGGCGCAGTAGGTAGTTAGATTAGATTAGATTAGATTAGATTAGATTACATTAGATTAGATTAGATTCAACTTTATTGTCATCACACATGTACAAGTACAATGCATCGAAATGCAGTTTAGGTCTAACCAGCAGCAAGTGCAGGATACAGGTATAAGTTATATAGTGCAGTTATAGAAAAACTATGGTGATATTTACAGATGGATGTACTATCAACATTATATACAGGTTGTATTAGCTATGAACAGAGATTAACAATAAATGAATATATGTACAGATAGCTATTAATAATCAGAATCGTGCAGATAGATAAACATAATTACAAATGTACATGCACAGTGGGTGTGTACAGTTCAAATAAGTGAATCAGTGCAATGTGGTGCAATGAATATGTGCAAATTTAAATGTGCAAATGTTAAATACTGCAGTGATTGTGAGGAGTTTAAGTTAGAGGAGAGTGGGGGGTGTATTGGGGGGCAAAGGAGTTAGTGAGGGGCAGAGTTCAGAAGGGAGACACCTCTGGGAACAAAGCTGTTCCTCAGTCTGCTGGTTTTTGTCCGGGGGAGCCTAAAGCGCCTGCTGGAAGGCAGGAGTGAAAACAGTCTGTGAGCAGGGTGAGAGGAGTCCTTAAGAATACTGCGTGCTCGGCGTAGACAGTGTCTCTTCTGGATGTCCTCTATGGCTCCCTGTGATGCGTTGGGCAGTTTTCACCACCCGCTGCAGTGCCTTACGCTCAGCAACAGAGCAGCTTCCATACCAGACTGTGATGCAGTTGGTCAGGATGTTTTCTATTGTGCAGCGGTAGAAGTTCACCAAGACAGCTGATGAAAGCTGGTTCTTCTTAAGTTGCCTTAAGAAAAATAGGCACTGGTGAGCCTTCTTGACCAGGCTGGAGGTGTTGGTGGTCCAGGAAAGGTCCTTTGAGATGTGGGTCCCCAGGAACTTGAAGGATGAGACGGGTTCAACGACCATCCCATTAATGTAGGATCATGTGAGCCTGTTCGTCCCTTCTTGAAGTCCACACTGAGCTCTTTGGTCTTGTTAGTGTAGGTAGTGCTGTTGCCTCACATCAAGAAGGTCGCTGGTTCGAGCCTCGGCTGGGTCAGTTGGCATTTCTGTGTGGAGTTTGCATGTTCTCCCTGCGTTCGTGTGGGTTTCCTCCGGGTGCTCCGGTTTCCTCCACAGTCCAAAGACATGCAGTACAGGTGAATTGGGTGGGCTAAATTGTTCGTTGTGTATGAGTGTGAATGAGTGTGTTTGGATGTTTCCCAGAGATGGGTTGTGGCTGGAAGGGCATCCGCTGTGTAAAAACATGCTGGATGAGTGTCGACCCCGGATTAATTAAGGGACTAAGCCGAAAAGAAAATGAATGAATAAATGAGAGATGTATGGATGCAGTCGTCCAAGCTCATGGGAGTCATACACAATTATAATTCTTTTTCTACTGCACCATGACTTTATATTCTATACTGTACACTATTTATGTTAAGTGAAACAACTTTAGTCTAAGCAAAGTCAGACCTTACTGTTCTAATTAAATAATTAAAAATAAAGACATGATCAAATTTTATTTTGGTCAAATAAGCGTAATCTAGAAGCCTTTGCTTCATATAAGACCCTTCTGATACCAAATGATCAAGTCAAGTTGTTATTTTTGTTCCTAAAACTTGGATAGGCGACAAGACTTTTGTGAGGTAGTGTATGTATGCTTTAGTTTTTATCAGATTCATTTAACAGATATTTTAGCACAATGAAAGCAATTAAATTGTGCTTCTTTGATTAAAAACAAAGGATTGTTTAAAAATGTTTAAGCTAAAGCATCAGGAATTGACTGCACAAAAAAACACAATCAACACGATCATCTGATGTTTTCTAAGCTAAAATCGAAAATAAAATGTTGCTTTGATTAGAATAAAATAATTAAAAGGACATTAAAGACCATACACATGAAATAAAACATTCACAAAGCTGTAGCTATCTTATGAAAAACACCAGTTAATTAACGCTGCAATAACTGTTGTTTTTTTAGTCCAGTTTGTATTTATTTTTGCAAAAGAAAAACATTGGGACTGTTAAGAGAACATTCTACTTTATACATTTTTTAAAAGTTTTGATACAAAACCTAAGATTATCAACAGCAAAGTGTAAATCTGTTTCTTCAGTGTGCTTCAGCAGTGTGTCCCACTGCTTATGAATGAGCAGTGGAGATAATTCACCTTAAGTTCTAAACAAAAATAAGCTACATGTTCAAAAAAGTTGCATGTCTTAAGGAATCTATCACGATGCATTATTATTATGTGAACCAACTGCAAATGCTTGATCATATTAGTCATGACACTTTACTTTCAAATATTAATTTATTACAATAATTACACTTAGCTTTGCCATCGTTCTTTACCAAATGTAGCCACACATTTGAGCACTTCCCACTGTCCATCTCTAAACTAATGTTTGGATTATTATTATTTTAATTAATTATTATAATAATCATTTTTATTAGATTAGATTTAGGAACCAAATTTTTTTATTTTATTGCAAGTATATGATCTTAATCTTAGTAGAATAGAATTTTTGACTCCCAACCTTATTATATATTAAAGCATATGTCTATGTGAACAAATGCCACAGTTTCCTTTACTGCACACATATTCAAGCATGTGATGCTCATGGTGTTTTTAGTGTCTGCCACAGGCACCCCAAAACACTGACTAATTTTATTTGTCTGTTTTGTCTTTATTACTGCAGGACTCCTGCAGAACCAGAGCTCACGGGCCACCTTGCAGTATCTGGACATTGTGGAAAACGAGCGCCCATACAAGTGCGGATACTGCAGTAAAGCGTACAAGAAGTCAAGTCACCTTAAGCAACATGTTAGGTACACATTATGCACAGTTTAAAAAAATATATATACATATATATATATATATATATATATATATATATACATATATATATATATATATATATATATATATATATATATATATATATATATATATATATATATATATATATATATATATATATATATATATATATATATATATATATATATATTTATTTATATAAAAATATGCATATTTGGATTGTTTCAAACAATGGTTTTGGTGTTCTGTGAAGGATCAAAAACAGAAATTATTAAGCCAGTGTTCTATTCAAAATGTTTACCTTTTTGACAATGCATTGTATAGCCAATATGCCAATTTTAATTATGTATTTATTATAGTATTTGGCATGCTGTTTGCGAACCCAATGTACATTTATTTAGCTGATGCTTTTGCACAAAGGCTCTTAGAAATGAGGTTAAAAATAGCACCATGTAAGTTGTTAATAATAATATAAGTTGTTAAAGTTGTTTGTTTACAAGTTGTTAATGCTTCCAGATTTAAAAGAGTACCCCAACAATGACCGGAGCCACAAGAATTAGAGGGTCCATTAAATGGCATAACAGTTTCAGCAGAGAAATTTTCGGTGGGCAAAAATTTGGTGCATCTCTAATATCAACACATTTTTAGATTCCCATTGTTGCAAATTTCTGCAGAATGATTGGCTTTTAGAGCAATATAGAGTAAAAAAAATTTCAGAGCTTATCATTGTTATTGACATCAATTTTATCGCGATTGAATATAATATCGTTTATCGGCCCAGCCCTACCATGACAAGTCTAATATAGTTTAGCAGTTTTGTTTTACACATACATACACTTATATATACTTATACATACTAAATGACTATACGCAGAGAGGAAAGAGTGTGTCTCCTACAGGTAGTTTGTCAAACCCGCACAGAAACGCACATCATTTCCCAGAAACATGGAGTGTTTATAAGAAAGTGTTTGGTGCATATGGAGATTAAAAGTGTGCGCCTCCTACTGGTGGTTTGTCAAGATGTATAGATGCAAGGTGTTGTGGTATAGATGTGTTAAGTAATCAGTGTTGCTAGATTGTGCTGACCACATTCAGACCAAAAGTAGTACGCCAAAAACATGCCACAAGAACAGTGTTTCCCAACCCTGTTCCAAGAGGCACACCGACAGTACATATTTTGGATGTTTCCCTTATCTGACCCATTAACTTCAGGTTTTCGAATCTCTTCTTACATTCTGATGAGTTGATTTAAGCATGTTTTATAGGGGAGAGGTTGAAAATGTGTACTCATGTGTATGTAAATGTGTTGTTTCCAGTGCATGTTGGACTCCGGCAGGGCAATTCTGTTTATCATTTATATGGACAGAATTTCTAAGCGCAGCCTTGGGCCGGAGGTGGTGTGGTTTGGAGACCATAGGATTTAATCTCTGTTGTTCACAGACAATGTTGTTCTGTTGGCTTCATTAAACATGGACCTTCAGCATGCCCTGGGGCGGTTTGCTGCAGAGTGTGACACGACTGGGATGAGAATCAGTCCAAGGCCATGGTGCTCCACCAGAAAAAGGTGGTTTGCCATCTCCAGGTTGGAGGAAAGTCCTTACCCCAGATGGAAGAGTGCAAGTATCTTGGGGTTTTGTTCATGAGTGAGGGAAGGATGGAACATGAGATTGACAGGCGGATTAGTGCAACGGCAGCAGTAATGTAGTTGATGTATAGTAAAGAAGGAGCTGAGCCGAAAGGTAAAGCTCTCGATTTAACGGTCAATCTACGTTCCTACTCTCAACTATGATAATGAGCTTTTGGTCATGACCAACATGACAAGGTCTCAGATATAAGCGGCTGAAATGAGTTGTCCTTCGCAGGCTTGTAGGGCACAACCTTATAGATAGGTTGAGGAGCTCTGTCACCTGGGAGGAGCTGCTCTCCACATCGAAAGAAGTCAGCTGAGGTTGCTCGGGCATCTGTTCCAGATGCCTCTTGGACGCCTACCTAAAGAGGTGTTCCAGGCATGTCCAACCAGCAGGAGACCTCAGGGATGACCCAGGACACACTGGAGGGACTATGTCTCTCGGCTGGCCTGGGAACACCTAAGGATTCCTCCCGAGGAACTGGAGGAAGTGTCTGGGGAGAGGGAAGTCTGGGGTTCTCTCCTGAGACTGCCGCCCCCGCGACCCAAAATTATTACATATTAATCCTCTTTAACATTATTATGTACATGCTGAATCACTCATATGTGTTGGTTTGCACTGAGTTACAGTTCCAAATGGTTTGTTTATTTATTTTCAAGATCTGAGGTGAACTGTCTGCTGCTGCTTTCAGTAGTATGGCAATAAATGTCATGTAAAATAGCATTCAAACTCACATTGTTAGCATTTAGCACTGAATAAAGCACATGAGATGTATCATTGTCAGTTTTCTGTTGTTCAGCTGCAAGAAATAGAAGCCGTTTCTAATATAATATCAATTCGAGGTGTCGTTTAGGACAAAAACTCCTTTTAATATGGAGAATATTTCTTTTATAGCGTGCTGTTGCTTTTATTTAGAACACGGTTTAAATCAGCCTTTAAGCTCGATAGTCAGACTTGATCACTCCAGTTGGTCATCAATCTGGCAACCTGTGCTTGCTTTTGTCTTGATCCAGGAAGGCAATACCTAGTTCAACCACTGGGTGTCAATCTTACAACTACAACTTAAAGACTTACACGTCAATATTTCAGCAAATTAAAGACTTGTTAAGACCTAAAATTTTGTTCTTGAAATGTAAGACTTTTTAAGACCCCACAGACACAAAGTTGAGCTGAAGAGTTTTGAAGTCTGCTGTCTTTGTTTTGCAGGTCACACACAGGTGAGCGGCCGTATAAATGCCTGCAGTGCAGTAAAGGCTTTGCTTCATCTGGCGTGCTGAAAGCTCATATCCGCACACACTCTGGCCTCAAAGCCTTCAAGTGTTTAATATGTGACACCACCTTCACCACCAGCGGGAGTCTGCGACGCCACATGACTACACACAGCGACATGCGGCCCTACATGTGTCCCTACTGCCAGAAAACCTTCAAGTCCTCCCCCAACTGCAGAAAGCACATGAAAACACACAGGTGACTTGGATCATGTATATTACAGAGACTAAAACTTTAATTCTTCCATCATTTACTCATCATTCACTGAGGAAAACGAAGATGCTGGAAAGCAGCAGCCATTGACTTCCATAGTATTTTTTGTTCCTACTATGGCTGTCAATGGCTGCTGGTTTCCAAAATGCTTCAGAATATCTTCAGAAGAAAGAAATTTTAAAAGGTTTATAACCAGTGTGAGTAAATGATGAGGACATTTAAATTTTGGGAGGAACTATCCCTTTAATGAACCAGAAAACACTTGAAATAAGTTCAATATGGGTGGTTGCTCAAATGTTTTGATTGTTATTGGATCGCTTTGTTATGTTTGTGAAAGAATTTGAAATTGAACACTTTTTATACAGCACAACCTTCCCAGCAGGCACTGGACATCACACAGACATAAAAAGTTGACTTTGAACGTTAGACTAACTTTGCATTTTGGTTGTATATGAAAATCAGGTTGACATCAAAACCCAACATCAGTTTGAGGTCAGACTCCAACGTCAAGATTATGACATTAAATTTTACTTAGTTTACACAACGCAACAAAAAAAATCAACCAAAGATCAACGGCTAATGATGTTAGACTTGTCACGACTGTATGGACGTCACGTTATGACATTAAAGTAGAATTTTAGGTAGGTGATTACCAAGCGGCAACCTCATGCTTTCCCTCGTGAAGCAAAAACGGAAGTAACTGAATCTGCAATTCATAGAAAATCCGCTAGTCCTGGCTCAATAATAGAGCAGATTTCTATTGACCCCACTGTTAAAATGGCCAACTTTACAGCAGAAAAAAAGGTTTTTACAGCCTGGTAGAAAGAACGATTTTGGTTCATACAGCTAATATTACCCTTCATGACAACTGTGAGCAGGTTTTTTAGAACGTATCCGTTTCGTTTACATTAGCTTATATTAAATCTGCATAATTAAGGGCGTGGCCACTTGAGTGACAGCTAGGTCTCGCTGGTCGCCGTTACTTCACCGTTATTAGCTGCTGAACTCGGCATATTCATTGTATTTTTGTTTTGTTTTATGTGGCTTTACACAGTCAGTTGCTTTTTGGAATTATTTCTTACAATTATCAGATCATATGGGATGCTGTGTGCACTTAATTGTGCACATTATTTATTATTTATATATTATTTATTATATATATATATATATATATATATATATATATATATATATATATATATATATATATATATATATATATATATATATATATATATATATATATATATATATATATATATATATATATAATTTATTATTTTTCTTTAGAACTGTAATGCACTCCAGAATCTGACAGATTGATTAGCTGTAGGCTCTAGAACAGTCATCTGAAGCGTTGTCATGCAGTGTTATGCCTGGATTTCATAAATAGCCATGCATTTACTAACACATACTATATTTGAAGTGTTTGAAAGTAATTCGCGATTTCCTTCTGTAGAAAAACGTCATAAGAACAATGCTTAGTGGCTCAATGTATTACAACAGTGTTTTTAACAGACTAAACGCTTTATTGATATAGTATATAACCAAGCACATGTGGTCAGAACGCAAACAAGTCGTAGGTAATGAAGTATTAAGCATTTCTCCCAAAGAAAAGTCCGTCTAAACAAAAGGCTAGCAGGCGTCTGTAGCTCTGCTCAAGCTCTTTGCCCTTGTTTGGTATCCCCCGTTCAGTGCAGTGACACGCGAACAAAATGGCGACGATCGGCCAAGCCTACTTGTAGCTTCTTTTGCGTTCTTCAGAATCCTATGGATGACTTCACGGATACTACGTCCATATCTTTTACAGTCTATGGTAATTACAGAACATAAAACCAACCAAAGATAAACGTCTACTGGTGTTAGACTCTGATGTTGTATGGATGTCATATTATGGCATTAAAATGATGTTGGATATTAGCCAACCAAATCAACCAAAAACCAACGCCAGCTTACGTCGATATTGGACAGCAAATTGAAGTAAAATTTTGGTCACCTGATTTCGCAACCATTCATTCATTCATTCATTTTCTTTTCGGCTTAGTCCCTTTATTAATCAGGGCTCGCCACAGCGGAATGAACTTATCCAGCATATGGTTTACGCAACGGATGCCCTTCCAACTACAACTAACCACTATACACTCTTACATTCACACACATACACTACGGCCAATTTAGCTTATTCAATTCACTTATACCACATGTCTTTGGACTGTGGGGGAAACCGGAGCACCCGTCAACACAGGAAGAACATGCAAACTCCACACAGAAATGCCAACTGACCCAGCCGGGGCTCGAACCAGTGACCTTCTTAATGTGAGGCGATCGTGCTACCCACTGCCCCACCGTGCTGCCTATGTCGCAACCAAAATCGCGTTAAACTTTTCATGATTATTAATACTTTTAAGCCATTTTCTCTGTTTATAACGTGTTCTTCGAATACTGGCTAAAAGATGGCCAGCGTTGACGTTTGCATATCTTTTTCTTTTAGTGACCCTACAGCTTTAATGCAATATTGTTAGAATCTCTAAATCGAAATAACCTGAAGATTTTTTAAAGTCTAATCCGAGCATCACTTTTGGCCACTACTCTTTATTATACTGATATTGATATATGATATCTATACAGAGATGTGAAGTAATGAAGTACAAATAGTAGTAGATTTTTCTGGTATGAGTACTTTACTCCACTATTTATTTTTCTGACAACTTTTTATTTTTACACCTTACATTTTTACACAAATATCTGTACTTTCTACTTCTTACATGTTTAAATCAGCCTCGTCACTTTAGTTTTAATGTGTTTTGAACGATATTATTTCTTTAATTGCACAATTTGTATGCCTTTTTTTTTTTTTTTTTTTACAAATTTTTCTATCTTTAAATTTTCACAGTATTTCCAATAATATTGGTTTTCTTCTAAAAAAAACAAACATATTATTATTATTCAGTACATTTTATATTTCCTTTAGTTTGGCTGGAATAAAAACAACTTGAAAAATGTCAATATTGTTAGCCCCCTTAAGAAATTATAATTTTTTTGATTGGCCAGAGAACAAACCGATCTTGTCCAATGACTTTCCTAATAAATCTAACTTGCCTAGTTAACCTAGTTACACATTTAAATTGCATTTAAACCTGAATATTAGTATCTTACAAAATTATAACTAGTAAAATGTACTGTGTTCATGGCAGTTTTTAGTTTAACCTCCTAGGGTTTGAGTGTCCATATACGTGGACAGCACATTTTAGCTCTTAAGTGGCTATTTAAAATACTTTGAATGTTTTATATTTTGTTACAGACATACAGTGTCATCCTGCAACTGTTTTGCAGCAAATGAAATGTCCCAAACACTATTTTTAACTGTCTAAAATGGGGGAAAAAAATCTGTTTTTACTCTCTGATAGTCAAAGCAAGTTAAAAAAAAAAATCTATGTTAAATATGCATAAAAAAATTCAGGAAAAATAGTATTATGTAAATTCGTACCACGAGTCCACATATATGGACATAATTTTTCTCTAAAAGTACATCATATCAAAAGATGATACTTAGGTTTTATTCTAATTAGGTTTTAATAAGCCCAAATATCAAAGAGAAATAAAAAATGCATGTAAAAAAACACCTTGGGCCTTAAAAGTTTATGTTTATTAAAACCATTGTTTATCATTTTTAATATTGTTAATATTTTTTGTTTGTTTTGTTTTTCACTCTATTAAACAGCCTTTGGGAAATATTTAAAGGAGAATTCGAAATTCACAAGAAGAGTAATAATGTTGCCTTCAACTGTAGTTGCAGCTGTATAAACAACATCTATTTCATCACAGGTTGTCTGTATGTAGAGATATTTAAAGCGATTGTGTGACTTGTCTGTGTTTGTTGCCAGGTATGAGCTGGCTCAACAGCTGCAACAGCAGCAGGGCTCCACTGACATGCAGTCGACTGCAGTTGTGGACGGCACTGAGACCCAGAGCATGCTTGAGGTGGTGGCAGACGTGCAGCAGGTGACACTGGGGGAAGATCCACTGCAGGAAACAGGTGACTGTGACATCTCCTCCTTTCTTTAACATTCATATAGTCTATTGCTGCGTCCCAATTGGCCTACATATATTACGCCCTAAAAGTATGTACTTTTAAGTGTGTAACAGAAGAGTATGCAAGCATTGGGACTTACTACTTCCTTGTTAGCAGATTGTTAGGTTTCCTAGTTACATCCCCTGTCAGTCCCCTGTAATTACCTACTTTATTGGAGAAGCAGCAGCAGGGTAATCTGCCATTCTTGAGTCTTTCATGCAGAGAAATCTCCTCAGGTCTTCGGATAATTATGCATTCAAATGTTAATGTTCAAGCAGATTAGATTAGATTAGATTAGATTAGATTCAACTTTATTGTCATTGCAGTGCCTTGCGCTCAGCAACAGAGCAGCTTCCATACCAGACTGTGACGTCGACTGGCTTGGTAAGAACTAGACGTTCTTGCTTTGAGGCAACAGTGCTAACCACTGGGCCGCCGTGCTGCCCATCTAGGAAAGGAGGAGGTGTAGGGGGAAAGGGAGGATTCTTCAAAACGTAGATGGCTGTGATATAAAACTTAGGGTAATTAATGTGGCTTAGGAACCGTCTGATTGGTGAATCATAGATTGGATGATGCGGGACCAGCCGCAAGCAATCATTAGCATGTGATCCTCTCAATATTAGTTTATAAATAATCTTCACTTTGGACGGATAATATGCGAATTGGGACACAGCAAATAACTGAAATGTGACGTAAGACTGTGATACTGGAGACACAAAGTAGGCATGAGAGACAACACCTTAAAAGAACCTTTTGTACAAAAAATCTAATATTATGAAATGGAGATAAACAACACAAAAACCAACAGTAGCTATGGTTCCATCCAAAGATGCGAATTAAATTTGTGCGCAAAACTGGAATGTTGCATAAAAGATTTGCAAATTAATCACCGTTTCCATCCAACGAGTCAAAGAGAACAAAATAGTCACTTCCTGATAAACTGGTGCCGAATACTAAAAATGAAAATGGAATTTACTGGGTAGGAGAAGCTGCGTGAGTCTATTCCTTATTTAATAAATTACTTGTGCCTCAAAAGACAATGCTGGAGGTAATTAATAATATAATAATAATGATACTGAAATGGTTAAGATATTTCAGAACGGCCAAAACAACATTCATTTTCCTTCAGCTTAGTCCCTTTGTTCATCTGGGGTTGCCACGGTGGAATGAACCACCGACTTATCCAGCATATGTTTTACACAGCGGATGCCCTTCCAGCTGCAATCCAGTACTGTGAAACATTCATACACACTCATACACTATTTAGTTTATCCAATTCACCCATACCACATGACTTTGGACTGTGGGGAAAACCAGAGCACCCGGAGGAAACCCACGCCAACACGGGGAGAACATGCAAACTCCACACACAAATGATAACTAGCTCAGCCGGCACTCAAACCAGCGACCTTCTTGTTGTGAGGCGACCCGTGCCACCCACTTAATGGTGTGTACATTTTGATTTTTGTGTGAACTATCCCTTTAAGCATTATTGACAAATAAACAGTCAGTAATAAAATAAAAAAAAAACAGAAAAATCGGTCAGTTCGTGCATTTGCTGAATTTGTTTGCGCTTATTTATTGTCACTTGATTTATGCAATAAATATGAAAATTAATGTATTATTATATGATTAAAATCACTTCTTGACATAATAAGCCTTTCAGTAATAATGTTTGCCTATTCTCATACTGTATAAATAAAAGTGATTCTCATAATAATAATAATAATAACAACACATTTTCTCTTATTAATAAGATTTTTTAAACATTCACATATAAATATATAAACAAATAAAGCAGGTAATAGCACACAATAAATATATAAAATGATCAAAATCATGTACATATTCAGGGTTGTTGGCTAATAGTAATAGCCTTTGGACTACACCATAAACTCGCCTCAGTAAAGATTTATACCTGCGGGGGAAATTATGCATAAGCGTTTGGTTCAATATTTGTGCTAAATCTAATTGTATCAGCAGACATTTAATGAAATGAGTGAGTTTGAGAAAGAAACCTAGCCTGTTTGTTCCTAAGGATCTTCCTGTTTGACTGTGAGTGTTTCTTAAATCTTCAGGTCTTCACTCTCCTCTTTAATAAACGCCATCTTTATAATAATGTGGAGATCAGCAGGAGTTTTCCTCTGTGTTTGGACACTTTGTCCTGGTTAAAATGAGAACAATGAACAGAAATAAAAGAAATCCACACTCAATATGTGGCTGCATCTCAAACAGCTCTCTAGTTCACTGCTCAGTGCACTGCTGAGGGAGTCAGACTAAGGGAGAGATAATGGTCATGAAACCCCAAACGTTTTTAGACAAGAAAAGGGAGAGTTTAGCCAAAAACAAAAGTTATTTTATTGTTTACTTGCCAGAAGCAACAAACAAGCGGAAAGAAACACCAGACAAAACCTAACCCATTATTTGTGTTATTTATATATAAAGTATTTGTATAGACCTTTTAACACCATTACTAGCAGGACGTTGTAAATTAGACAGGAAAGTGCTTTAATGGAGAAACTGGGGAATGAGATTGGCAGTTTGGATAAATTTGGTTCATTTCTTTGCTGCTTTATATCAATGATAAAATCCTTTAATCCACAGAATCCTTTGTGAGTGCCCAGCATGCGCTACCTCAGTTTGAAGCACCAGCTCTGCCTCAGTCCACTTTTGAACAGCCCACTATGACACAAGGTAACTAACACACATACACAATTTCATTCATTCATTTGCTTTTCGGCTTAGTCCCTTCATTAATCTGGGGTCGCCACAGCAGAATGAACCACCAACTTATCCAGCATATGTTTTACGCAGCGGATGCCCTTCCAGCTGCAACCCATCTCTGGGAAACACCCATACACTCTCATTCACACACATACACTACGGACAATTTAGCCTACCCAGTTTACCTGTACCGCATGTCTTTGGACTGTTGGGGAACCGGGGCACCCAGAGGAAACCCACGCGAAAGCGGGGAGAACATGCAGAGTTCGTATGGGTGCTGGATTTTTAATATAGTGCTTGAGTTTTAATATAGTGTTTTCAAGGTTAGAAAAGTGCATGGATTTTGGACAAAGTGCTTGAACCTGCTTGAATTTGAAATTGTGACCGTTTTGGTTGCATTTGCGCCTGTATTTTTATTTATGCGAGCTCAAAATATATTTGGGAGTGCATAAAATTGTTGCCGTGCGACCAGTTTTCATTGCAAAATGTGCACTGCATGCACATATTTATGAGACATTCAGGCTGGATGCATATTTGCACAAAAATGCCAAACGCAACGCTCAGAAATAGTTTAAAACTGTTGACATGTTAACTTGCTGCAGTAAACAAAGCCCACAATGCCTGCCCCGCCTTAAGGCTCTTCTGATTGGCCCACTGCTCTTGAACGCGAATGGATTGGTTAATATCAGTTGCCAATCACTCAGTCAATGCATTCCTTCAAATTAATAGGGAGCTACAGCCGCAAAAAATGTAAAGGTCTGGATTCGAGAGAATGAAAATAACACTGACAGATTTTGTTTTAGAAACCGCCTAAAGTTACAAATAGTGGCACATCTGATTTTTTGGGGGTTTATCTCAATAAATCTATGCTCCAAAGTATTCAACAATTTAAGTTGAAATGCCATATTGTGTTTTTTAAAATAGCAGAAGGGATTATCATATAAAAAAGTACATAAAGCATATTTAAATGTAATTTACCGTGGTTGTAAGGTGCTAGAAAAGCATACAAATGCACATTGAAAGTGCTTAAAAAATCCTGGAATTTGAAGTTGAAATAGGTGTAAGAATCCTGAACATGCAAACTCCACACAGAAATGCCAACTGACTCAGCCGGGGCTCGAACCAGCGACCTTCTTGCTGTGAAGGCGACAGCACTACCTACTGCGTCACCGCGTCACCCACATACACAATTTTCCCAATGTAAATACAATCATAGACATGTATCTCAGGGGCTGCTAGTGCTATCCTAACATGTTATTTACCTAACATGTAACATCCTGTTTGGCGTTTTATTGCTTTTTCATTCATGAAATAAATACTGATCACCAAGCTTGTAAAGTAACGGGCTCATTTTGAGTTTTTGCTACAAAATAGGAGCATTTAAAATCTTGCTGTGGTATTACAAAAAAAAAACTGAATTTGGCAGGCTTCCTCCTCTCATCTAATCACCTAAATAGCTACTTCCTCTGGCACCACTGTTGACGCTTGTGTATGAAACACGGGTTGTTTGTATGTTGACAACCTTTTACTATTAGTTTCTACCCCAGACAGTTCCGTTCGACTTTTTTTTTTTTTTAAATCTGCTTCCTAAATTGAATTTCTATAAGAGCTGATGCCCATTGCTGTGTTTTATATTGTTTAATTGATTAAAATGTTAAGAGTTCTTGTAATAATAACCTTCCAGTAACACTCCAGGGTTTTTCTAAAGAGTATTTCAGTGACTACGTTTACATGAACATCAGTAATCAAATTATTTGCCTTAATCTGAATAAGACTATAACATGAATACCACGCTATTCACATTTCCTCTGGAGTTTCATGTAATTTCAGATATTTATCTGCAGTTTGGCACTTTCACTTTCATTCAGGAACATTTCATTCATGCCCCCCGTGACAAACGGAGGTATTGGATGCGCGTATGAAGTAAGGACTGGTGGAAGAGTGTAGTTTTAATGATACCGCACGCCCAGTGGAAAGACAAAACTCAGCATTTTGTCCTTCACCGAGTACATTTACATGGACACCAATAATCCAATTTCATTATGATTAAGACCATACGCTGATTCAGTGTCTACCATGTAAACAGCGAGTACGTTTATATGGACACCAATAATTCGATTTTAATACGATTAAGACAATACTCTGATTAAGAGTCTACCATGTAAACAGCGATTTTTTTATTAATTTAAATTGATTAAGGTCATAATCGAATTAAGACATGTGGAGTATTCCGATTTTAGTCACATTATTGAAGTGCAGTACAGACATGCAAACACCTTAATCAAACTGTTACTGTCATGGAGGACCTTTTGCCGCATTTTGCGACAGGATAGTCCACACACACGGCTGTCTGACACTATTATCTGCACCTACCAACACCTGCATTGCGAAATGCAGAGTTTTTTTTTCTCCCATTCAGCGTGCAGTATCAAATTTCATTATAACAACACTCTTCCAGCAGTTCATAGTCGCATCCAATATCTCATTTGTCACAGGGGCATGCATGAAATGTTCCTGAATGAAAGTGAAAGTGCCAAACTGCAATTAAAGTCGACAAATTAAAAATGAAACACCCGAAATCACATAAAACTCCGGAGAAAACGTAGATAGCGCGTTGACGCAATGACGTTAATCGAATTGTGTGTTATAACATGTAAAACGGGATCATGAAAGGAACTCAAAAAGCAACTCATGTAAACACCTTAATTTTATTATTGTTTTAATTTGATTAAGTCAAATAATTTGATTACTGAAGTCCATGTAAACGTAGTCAGTGATTTTTGATTAATTAAATCCGATTAAGATCATAATCGAACTAAACAGAAATGGAATTAAGACATTTGGAGTATGGCGATTTTAGTGGCATTATTGAAGTGTAGGACAGACATGTAAACACCGCAATCAAACTATTGCTGTCGTGTACTTTTTGCTGCATTTTGTGACAATATATTCCATACACACATGGCGGTTTGATACAGTTCTCTGCACCTATCGAGTCAGCAAAGGACCACAGACACACACACTGCGAAATGCTGAGATTTTTTCCCATACGGTATCAAACTCCATTAAAGCAACACTCTTCCAGCAGCTCAAACTCGCATCCAATATCTTGTTTGTCAAGGGGGACATGCATGAATGAAAGATAAAGTGCCAAACTGCAGTTAAAGTAAATTTTTTTTAAATGAAACACAAAATTACAGGAAACTCCAGATGAAATGTGGATAGTGTGATGGCGCAATGGCATGTAAAATGTATATATGCGGTATACAGTATGTAATGTATATATGCAGATGTTTGAGTGGACTCTTATAAATATGTGCAGGTATAAATTATTCATGGAGGTATGTGATTAAGTATCTGTACGGTTGTTGGTGTACATTTGCATATGCACTCACCGGCCACTTTATTAGGTACAACCTACTAGTACCAGCTTGGACCCCCTTTTGTCTTCAGAGCTACCTTATTCTTTTGTAACATAGATTCAACAAGGTACTGGAAATAGTCCTCAGAGATTTTGCTCCATATTGACATGATAGCATCACGGAGTTGCTGCAGATTTTTCGGCTGCACATCCATGATGTGGTGGAACGGGAGATTCCAAAGGTGCTCCATTGGATTGAGATCTGATAACTGTGGAGGCCATTTGAGTACAGTGAACTCAATGTCATGTTCAAGAAACCATTATCCTGCTGGAAGTAGACATCAGAAGATGGGTACACTGTGATCATAAAGGGATGGACATGGTCAGCAACAATACTCAGGTAGTCTGTGGCGTTGACACAATGCTCAATTGGTACTAATGGGTCCAAAGTGTACCAAGAAAATATCTCCCACACCTGAACTGTTGATACAAGACAGGATGGATCCATGCTTTTGTGTTGTTGACACCAAATTCTGACCCTACCATCTGAACTTCGCAGCAGAAATCGAGACTCATCAGACCAGAGAATGTTTTTCCAATCTTCTATTGTCCAGTTTTGGTGAGTCTGTGTGAATTGTAGCCTCAGTTTCCTGTTCTTAGCTGACAGAAGTGGCACCGGGTGTGGTCTTCTGCTGCGGTAGCCCATCCGCCTCAAGGTTCAACGTGTTGTGTGTTCAGAGATGCTCTTCTGCATACCTCGGTTGTAAGGAGTGGTTATTTGAGTTACTGTTGCCTTTCTATCAGCTCGAACCAGTCTACCCATTCTCCTCTGACCTCTGGCATCAACAAGGCATTTGCGCCCACAGAACTGCCGCTCACTGGATATTTTCTTTTTTCGGACCATTCTCTGTAAACCCTAGAGATGGTTGTGCGTGAAAATCCCAGTAGATCAGCAGTTTCTGAAATACTCAGACCAGCCCGTCTGGCACCAACAACCATGCCACGTTCAAAGTCACTTAAATCACCTTTCTACCTCATTCTGATGCTCAGTTTGAACTGCAGCAGATCGTCTTGACCATGTCTACACTCCTAAATGCATTGAGTTGCTGCCATGGGATTGACTGATTAGAAATGTGCGTTAACGAGCAGTTGGACAGGTGTACCTAATAAAATGGCCAGTGAGTGTATGTATTTATATTTTACTTGTGTTTATTTATTATTATTTGCTGGCATGGGGTGGGGGTTTGTTCTTCAAAATGTGAAAAACTTTAAATAAATTTAAAAAATGTCTGTGTCTTTCGTAGGTTTCACTATATCTGAAGGATTCGCCCAGCAGGCACATTTCTCTACAGTACAGCAGCTTCAGGACTCAAGCACACTGGAGTCACAAGACTTGACCGCCAGCTACCATCCTCCCAACCTTCTGCATGTAACACACACCGAGGTACAAACACGTCACTCCTAAATCTTTAAACATGCACTAAACACTAATGCTTCTCAACAACCTCAACTTGCTTCTCAAGTGACCTTTTATGAAGGTCTTCCTTATTTGACTCAACCATTTAAGGTTTTAAAATGAAAATAAGGATACTGAAAAGGATGTTTGTGTTATAAGTTTTTAGTTTTATTAGTTTCAACTGTTGGTTGTTATCTGGAAATAACATACCTTGAAATGTTGTGATTGACTAATCAGAATTGAGGATTTCTCTCACACCTATGTGCTTAAATAAGATGTCAAATAATTCTTCTGTTGTTTCAAATGTAAAAAATATGCATGGACCTTTCTCCTCTACCTTTGACAGTGTGGCAAAATTAATTCCTATGTAAAACATTTGCATATGCGTTTGTCTGTCTTTGTGTGTAGACGAGTGGTTTATTACAAGAAGCTAGTCAAGGAGAACTGCAGCTTTCTATCCAGACACAAAGCTTCCAGGATGAGGATGAGCTCAGCAAGAGAGTCTATCAGTAAGTTCACATGCTTAAAACACAGAGAGCAGGGAAATCATTTTGATTACAATTATTGTTATCATAAGATTAAGACTTGTTTTATTACTCGGTGAATCTTATTTTTTTTGAAGAATGAACAACTGATTTGGTTAGAAAGAGGTAGCACAAATGCCGATTTAAATATTCTGATTATACATGTCAAAGTATTAATTCCCATTCAAATTGCTATAGATATTTATAGATGTTTGAATTATGATCAAGCAGTCTTTTAATGAGTAATAGTGCATCTTTACAACCATTGTAAATAAATGTAAAAGACTTAATTAACCTAAATTAAATCTGCTAATCATATAAAGCATCCATGTCTTTTCAGAAGAGTTGGGATTAAAGATAAGAATGGGACATTTTTTGGAAGAGAAACAACAGATTTCATCTTTTTGTGGAGTAATAACTTGGCAAATCTTGTTCATATTGACTCATGTAAGCATAAAAATACCATAACCATGTTTGCAGATATTAAAGAAACATGCTAAGTGAACATGTTTCCACTCTGTGATAGTCCATCTCAGATGCCTCCGAGGCCACTGTAAACATAGGGCTTCCTTTTGGCACAGTACAGTTTTAACTGCCATTTGTGGATGTACGTATTGTGGTACTTGATAAAGGTTTGCCAAAATACTCCTGAGCCCATGTGGTAATATCGCTTATAGATGAATGACGATTCTTGATGCAGGGCTACCTGTAACTCCACCCACCCCCAGTTTACCCAATTATATTTCAGCACCCCTGGTTGCTGTCAGTGTTTTTGTGGATGCGGCTAGAGGACAGCAGGAGTCTTCGAAATGAGACACAGATTCAGAATTATAATAGTCTAGATGAGGTGGTTTTTAATTAGCAAACAGTACAAATATTTCAAACGTAAACATTAGCAGAGCAGTTTACATTTTAAGGCTCGATCTTTAGGCACGTCTTCAGACTCCTGTTTGTGCCGTCAATCTGTCAACCTGTACGTAGTCGTCGTCATTTAAAATTTGGACTGCAATACCTAGTTTAACCACAAGTCATGTTTGTTTGCTAACTGCATTATCCTGTCACACTATATGCATTGGGTTCAATTCGAGCAGTAATACTGTACGTATTTTGTTTCTCAGGTGCAGTTTGTGTGATAAGGGTTTCAAAAAGTCCAGTCATTTAAAGCAGCATGTCCGCTCTCACACCGGAGAGAAACCGTATCGCTGTAACATCTGTGGGAGGAGCTTTGTGTCCTCTGGGGTGCTCAAATCACACCTGAACACACACACAGGTAAACCTGCACTGGAAAGTTTAATCCTATTATTAATTTCCGATACATTCAAAAACCCTAGTCATATAATTTCTCCTCTCATCTTTTTTTTTTTCTTCCTGCTCTCTCAGGGGTGAAGGCTTATAAATGTAATGTTTGTGAGACCTGTTTCACCACTAACGGTAGTCTGAACCGGCACATGATCATCCATTTGAACACAAAACCCTTCAAATGTATGGTGTGTGATGAGAGCTTCCGCACCGTCATGCTGCGCAGGAAACACATAAGACTCCTGCACGCCGTAGAACCCAAGGTACTGACATAATCTCATATCGCAATATAAGTCATCTCATATTTTGATAACTATATATATATATATATATATATATATATATATATATATATATATATATATATATATATATATATATATATATATATATATATCACAATATAGTATCCTTTCTGTAAGTTCAATCAATTTATAGTTCATATACAGTTGAAGTCACAATTATTACACCCCCTGTATATTTTTTTATAACTGATTTCTTTTGTCTTTGCCATGATGTGATGACAGCACATAAAATTTGACTAAGAGGTTAATTAAAGTAATAATAATAAGTAATAATAATAGTTATAATAAAGGTCAGTAATATTGACCTTAAAATGGTTTTAAAAACAATAAAATGTTTTTATTCTAGCCAAAATAAAACAAATGAGACTTTCTCCAGAAGAAAAAATATTAAAGGAAATACTGTGAAAAATGTCTTGCTTTGTTAAACATCATTTGGCAAATATTTGAAAATGAAAACATATTTCACAGGTGTGCTAATAATTGTGACTTCAACTGTATGTTGACCACATGTAAAGGAGTGTTGTTTGAATTTTAAAGTATATACTCAGAAATGTACCCATTCAAATGTGATCATCTTTTGGGCAAATGTAATCAGGGTAAATGTCTGAAACTGTAGAAATCTAAAATCAGTATTAATAAAAAAATAAAACACTTTTCAAAGGCTAATGATGATACAGGTCCGACATAAAAATAATAAAAATCAAAAAACATTGTACTTTGAAGATTGCAATTTTCCAAACATAGAAATAAAACATAATGAAGTCACAAAACATTGTACTTTCAAGATTGCAACTTTCAAGTTTTGCAACGAGATTGAAACTTTCTCGCGATGCTGTGATTTATATTTCTGTCTGCATCCCCATAATGGTGTATAATATTGCACACATATAAATTATGAAATAGTATTACTGTAAACAATGTATTTTGTGACTCCACAAAATAAACGATAGAGCAAAGTATAAAATGACTTTTTATTTTGGTCCATACGATATATAGTCATATTGCACAGCTTTATCTTCGTCAACTACCATCCATTTCCGCTGTATGTTACTGAAGCATTCATTCATTGATTTTCTTTTCGGCTTAGTCCCTTTATTAATCCGGGGTCGCCACAGCGGAATGAACCGCCAAATTATCCAGCACATGTTTTACCCAGCGGATGCCCTTCCAGCTGCAACCCATCATGAAACATCCATACACACTCATTCACACTCATACACTACGGACAATTTAGCCTTCCCAATTCACCTGTACCGCATGCCTTTGGACTGTGGGGGAAACCGGAGCACCCAGAGGAAACCCACGCGAATGAACATGCAAACTCCACACAGAAATGCCAGCTGACCCAGCCAAGAGTCAAACCAGCGACCTTCTTGCTGTAAAGCGACAGCACTACCTACTGTGCCACTGCGTCGGCGTTTCTGAAGCATTCAAGCATTCAAATTCAGCTCATGAGGAAAAATGAAAATACAACTAAACAATATTAATAAATAATAATAATGAATAAATAGTTAATGACACAAATCACAATTTATTGAAATAAAACTAAAGTCAAGGTTATATTAAGACACTTACTTAAGTGTCACTTAAGGAGGTAAATGTGACTAGACCTTGAAATATGTATATATATAAATACAATATTATAAATTGATATATATAAATATTATAAATTTATGTTCCAAAGAAGATTTAAAGGTCTTTGGAAAACACATAAGGTGATAGTGCACCCAAAAATTATAATTATTCACTATTTGCTCACCCTTATGTCAAAATCAGATATTTTGAAGAAAGCTGAAGACCTGTAACCATTCACTTCCATAGTAGAAAAAACAAATACTATGGAAATCAATGGTTTAGCATTTTTTTAAATATCTTTTTTTGTGTTCAACAGAAGAAAGAACCTCAATGGTTTGAATCAAGTGGAGGGTGGCTAAATGATTTTCAGCTTTGGGGAATAGAATAACCTGACATCAAAGCTCTACTGCGCATTACTGATGTTAACATATAATTTCTGTCCACAGTTCTTGAAACCGATGAAGCTGGAGAGGAGGATGATGGGTCAGATCGCTCAGGGCTGAAAAGAAACCGCAACGGTATCATCACGTTAACCGAAGAGCAGACGGCAGAGCTGGCGAAGAGAGACCCAGGGGACGAGGCGTCTCTGTCAGAGAAGGTTCTTGCCCAGACAGCTGCCGAACGAGATCGTATTAGTGAAGTAAAAGATAAATGTGTTGAGCTCAACACTGAGCCCAAGTTTGCAAACCGCTGCCAATACTGCCCAAAGAGTTTCAAGAAACCCAGTGACCTTGTCAGGTAATCGTCATGTTACGTTACTTTATTACAGGGTGTCCGCGAAGGCTTAAAAATTATTAAAAGTTGATGAATCACCTGTACACTCACACATGTGATGCATTGCATGTATACTTTACTAATAAGATAAGTCTTTAATCTTCTTTTGAGTTGAGAGAGTGTGTCTGAGCCTCGGATATTATCAGGAAGACTATTCCAGAGTTTAGGAGCCATAAATGAGAAGGCTCAACCTCCTTTAGTGGACTTTGCTATTTTGGTACTACCAGAAGCCCTGAGTTTTGAGATCTTAAAGAGTGGGTTGGATTGTAGCAAGATTGTAGCAAGACAGAAGGTTGGTTAGATGAACAGGAGCTAGATTTTTTAAAGCTTTATAGGTAAGAAGCAATATTTTATAATCAATATGAAACTTAACAGGCAGCCAGTGTTAGAGAGTTAAGGAGGATAAAATTGGGGAAATATGGTCATATTTTCTTGACCTGGTCAGAACTCTAGAAGCTGCATTTTGCACTAACTGATGTTTATTAATAGAGGATGCTGTGCAACTAGTGAACAGAGCATTACAGTAATCTAGTCTAGAAGTCATAAAAGCATGAACTAGCTTTTCTGCATCTGAGATAGATAGCATGCTTCGTAGCTTATTGATATTTCTCAGATGAAAAATTAAACTTAAGGCCCTTAAATAGTATTTAAAGTATTCAATGCTGTACTTTACTTAAAGTTTGCCTGAATTTAATCTGAGAATATTAGGGAGCTGTGTAGTTAATGAAATACATAAAATTCTGCTAGATTTGACATCACACTGCTTTGTTTACTGCAGTAACCCAGGCAACACCATTATTCCTGCTGTTGTATAGGCGCCCCCCGCTGGAAGAGAGTAGATTTGCATTTTTATTTAGTATGTATGTTTTAGTTTAGGTGCCGGTTTTATGTAGCACAAAAATAGATTGTTTTTACAATATTATTTTTAATTATTCAATCTATTTAATCTATTAATCTATACCCACATTAATGTTATTTGAGTCTTTGTGTGGATCATGATGCAATTTTTCAGATCAAATACAGCAGATAAAAAAAAATTTTCCCACCCTTTTGAATTATATTGCATTAAAACAATGAGTTATCACAAGCTAATAGGGATGTCGCGATCAGGTTTTTTTGACCTCGAGTCAGAGTCATTTGATTTTGAGTATCTACCGATACCGAAACCCAATCCGATACTTCTATAATACATTAAAAAAAGAATAAAGAAGAGCGAAGAAACAGATCCAGAATGTTCCTTTTTCTATTTAATTCACCTTATTTTAACATTCAACAACTCTATTAACAAACTGAGCACTTCTGTGGGGCAGCTTGAACAATCAAGTAATAAATAACATAAATTCTTCACTTCTGAACTTTAGTGCAACAGTAAATATAAAAATAATCTAATATAAGAACAATTAGCACCTCAACTTAAAACACCCGGCAAGCAGTCCGAAGTTTACACACTGTATCTCACAATTTGCTATGAAAATGTTGTCATCATCAACTTTACAATACCTCCAGAACGCAGACATAATCGCGATTTCCGCTTCAAGCTGCTTCCATGTTCTACTTTGCTGGCATATAACCAATAGCCTCTCTGCAACAAAGTCATGTCCTGCTGCATGCGTTGCTGTTTCTGTGTGAAGTTAAGAAACTAACTCTGTGCCACTGCATAACTCTAGATGTGTTCAAAAATAATGAGAATATATATATTCTTACACAATCTGCAAGGTAAAATGTGTTTACGGTGTTAAAACGTGTAAGTTACAATGTGACAGTGTTACTGGATGAAACCTAAAGTGGCAATAAGGTTTTAAATGTATGGAAAAAGTCTTTAAAAAGGTTCTGTTGAATTTCACCGTCTAATTCCTGTATTAGCTGTTAGTAATTATTTATATGTTTTATTTCAACATTTATTCTTAGAATATTGAAAACTAATGGAGTCTCAATGAAAACTTAAATTGTCATCTTTACTCACCCTTTACTTGTTTCAAACCTTTATGAGCTGTTTTCTTCTGTTGAACACAAAAGAAGAGGTTTTGAAGCAATATCTATTGACTTCCATAGGGTTTCGCTTTGTGTTCAACAAAAAAGGGTTTGGAACCACTTGAGGGAGAGTAAATGAAAATTTTTGGGTGAACTGTCTCTTTAAATCTATTGTGTTTATTGTTACTGCATCATCACCTGCAAGAATGCTAAATCAATCACAAAAGTGACAAATATAGTGTGAGATTCAGGAACAGCCATTTATGAGCAGGATCAATCGTCACACATCCCAGTCAACAATCTGAGAATTAGGAAATCAACTCATGGGAAAGAATTCACCATCACTGGCCTGCTTTAAATGTTTAACTTTAATGTAAGCCGTTTTTCCTTTTTCAGGCATATTCGGATCCATACAGGTGAAAAACCGTACAAGTGCGATGAGTGTGGGAAGTCTTTTACAGTGAAATCCACACTGGACTGTCATGTTAAGACACACTCAGGTGAGTTATATCTTGCAATATAAATGTGTAGATGTGAGTTATATGTATGTGTTAAAGCTTTGACAGATTAAAAGTGTAATAATAATCTTTGTTTAAAATACACTTTTTATTATTAGTGAACTGATGTTCACCTATTAGAAACAGAATCCTTTACTTAGGAGACTTTGGGCTCTATTTTGACAATCCAAGTGCAAAGCGCAGGGCGCAAAAGCATTAAGGGAGTGTCGGAATCCACTTTTGCTAATTTAAGGATGGAAAAATCCGCTTTGCGCTGTGGCGCATGGTCTAAAAGGGTTGAGCTTATTTTCTTAAAGAGTTAAAGGTGTGTTTTGAGAAGAAACCAATCAGAGTCTCATCTCCCATTTCCTTTAAGGGTCAGTTGCGTCACGCCATAGCGCATTTGCTATTTACATTACGGACTTTGTAAGTGGAAAAACTGAGCATTTCACTAGCAAGAAAACAGTTAAACAGATCATCTATAAGTAATAATTATTACATAATAGGACATTCAAAAGTTATTTAATGCATGTTCAATTTTGATATTATTGTTTGATAGTCATTGTCAAGATACTGTAAAGATTTTTTTTTAAATGTACCTGTCTCTTTAAAGTTTTTCAAAGTATTGATTAATAATAATTGCATGGCAACCAATTGGAGTCAACACAGTTTATGTAATTTGCACAGCTTCTCCTGTAACACACCTGCTTCCTGCTTCGCTACTGTTCGGACGTCTTTGCCTACTGCTCCGCTCTCTGCTCACTTGCTTTTATATCTTAAACCCTAATTTAACTTGAGCCTATCAGCACAGTGCTCAAACGACACAGCTTGAAGATCAGCATCGATTCTACAAACTTTCTGGAATATAGCTTTACTAACAAGAGGGGATTTATCGTCTAAACAATCCTCCCGCTACCAGCTATCAGCTGCTCACATTCCTGAGATGGGAAAACACGGCTGTGAAAATGCCTCTGGATCGGATTAATTCAGATTCTCACTGCTGTACAAACTGCCACAAACTTCTACAAAAGATTGCAGTTCTTGAAACAAAGTTACTTGCGATCCAACCAGAACTGCAGCGTCATTGTGGACGCTCACAGCAAATAGCCGGTGAGTCCCATAAATCTATTCCTACCACTATTTCGAGCACTGAAAAACAGATTAAAGCTGTTGAAAATGAGCATTGGCATAAACAAGGTGCGAGACCAAAGGGTACTCGTGGGGTCAGATCATATGCTGCCGCATTAGCGTCCTCTACCCCAAATACAGCTCGGACTCAAATACAGCTTGAGAACAGATATGAAGTACTGAGTAAGATGGGTGAAGAATCCCCAAATGCAGTCAGACAGAGATCGCATGACTCAGCAGCTAACTCTGCATGGAACAGAGGCTCAAGGCCGACTAGACAGCGGCATTCTGCTCCGATCGCACCTGAGATAAGAACACTAGTTGTAGGAGATTCAATAATCAGGAATTTTAGGAGCAAATCTACAATGACATACTGCTTCCCTCATGCAACAGTTTCTGATGTAAACAAAGAACTACAGGAAATTCTGAAGAAGCACAAGACTGCAAAACGGATTATCATCCATGTGGGGAAGAATGATATTCGGAAGGAACAGTCAGAACTGCTCAAGAGAGATTTCTGTGAGCTCTTGGAAACAGTTGAAAGAGTGAAAATTCAGCCGTTCATCAGTGGACCGCTTCCTGCAAGAGGGACAAATATGTTTTCACGGCTTCTTAGTCTAAATGTATGGCTGCAGAAAGCATGTAACAGGAAAGGACTGAATTTTATTGACAACTTCAATCTCTTCTGGAACCAAAGACAACTGTTGACATCAGACGGCCTTCACCCAAACAAACTTGGTGCAAAGGTGCTAAAGGACAATATCTTCTTCTCCCTCCATCATCCATCAGCTGTGTGTGCCACTGACCTCAATCCAAATGGCACATACACACCTAGCATCTGTCCGGATGACCACAGGACCTCAAATCAGCTCCCGAGTGGACTTGGGGCTGACGCATCACCCAAGGACAGTGATAACGCTACGCAGCCAAAACACCCACTGTTGATAGAGACACTATCGCTGGCCCTCTGCTCAACACAGACAGACTGTGACGCATCAGAACAGCATCATGTCTCGTCACTAAAAAATGATCCTCAGGAAAACACCCAGGAAAACATATTTCAACACCCAGAATCTCCAGAGCCACAGCCTCTGTCACCAGACACGTTCTCATTATCACCTTGCTCGCCTCTCTTGGGTTTCTCAAAAAAGATGGAGGAACTGGTGCATGCTGGAACTAAACTTTCACACTCCATCGCCGCAAGCCCCCAGTTACCAACCAAAAAGCGGCCTGCTCCACAACCACCTCTGAGCCCACCTGGAAGAGCCCTCCGACATTTACCCCACCGCCAGGGCCCAAACAACAACGCACCATCTTCAGCGGGTGAACAAAACTGCTCTCCATGATGTGTCTCGGGTGCCTGCTTAGATAACAGTGTCTTTATCAGATGTTTACAGAACAAGCAGGAACCCAGTGTGCCTGTAGCTTTCTCTACACATATATGTGTTGTATTACGTGACAGAAAACCGAAGACTTTTTCAGGCCGTATAGCAAATCACTCAAATCTTGTGTCTATTAAATATAAATCTGAGACTACTGTAGCAAAAACAGCTAAAACTGTTAAGTTAGCACTTTTAAACATCCGATCACTCAACAATAAGTCACTTTTAGTCAATGATTTTATCAGCTCAAATTGCCTTGATTTTATGCTTTTAAATGAAACTTGGCTAGATGACAGCTGTAGCGCAGCAGTTCTGAATGAAACAGCTCCTTTAAACTTTGACTTTTTGAGTGTTTGCAGAGCCAATAGGAGAGGTGGAGGCATTGCTGCCCTGTTTAAAGATGTCTATGAGTGTAAACAAGTGTCATTTGGTGACTTTTTGTCTTTTGAATATCTGAGTATAGCACTAAAAGGTGCTCCACGTATCTTACTGATCATTATCTACAGACCTCCAAAATATTCTCCAGCTTTTATTGATGATTTTACAGAGCTGTTATCATTAGTAACCTCTGAATTTGACTATTTTACCATTGCTGGGGATTTTAATATTCACATTGATAATCCAGAAATCAATGCTGTAAAAGAACTGATGACTGTTTTGAACACTTTTGATCTGACTCAGCATGTTCAAGGACCCACACACAATCGTGGACACACTCTTGATCTACTTATAACTAAGGGTTTACACATTTCATCAACTGTTGTTAAGGATGTTGCACTATCTGATCATTTCTGTATTTTCTTTGACATATTGATCACTCCAGCTATTAAAGACAGATCTGTCTCTGTCAGAAAGAGATGCATAAATGAGAACACTAATGAGCAGTTTATGAAGGCCATATCGCTAGCACCAAGTATATCTGCAGACTCTGTTGATTCTCTCCTTGATTTGTTTAATTCTAAAGTTAAAAATGTCATAGATGACATTGCTCCTGTTAAAGCCAAGAAGATAACTAGCAGGCAAAGGGGATCTTGGTCTAGGTCCCCAAGAATTAAAATAATGAAAAGACAGTGCAGAAAAGCTGAGCGTATGTGGAGAAAGACGAAACTAGTAGTCCATTATAATATCTATAAAGACAGTCTTCGTGCTTTTAATATGGAACTAAAAACTGCTAGGCAGACTTTCTTCTCAAGCCTTATAAACAGCAACGTAAACAATGCTCGTAAACTCTTTGCAACGATAGAGAAACTCACAACCCCCCCCAGTCGGATTCCCAGTGAGCTACTCTCTGAAAGCAAATGTAATGAGTTTGCTCATTTCTTTACTGACAAGATCAATAATATCAGAAAGGCAATCAGCTCATCCAATCAGCCAAATTGTGTCGAAGTCAGATTAACTCAACCACAACTTAAGAAATCAGACATTATGTCCGATTTCATGGTAATTAATGGTTAAATCTTAGAAGAGATCGTGCAAGTTATGAAAACATCAACCTGCAGTCTTGACACGCTCCCCACATCATTCTTTAAAACGGTGATTACCTGTTTAGAAATGGATCTTCTAAAAGTGGTAAATGCTTCACTTCTCTCAGGGATTTTTCCTAACTCACTTAAAACTGCAGTTGTTAAACCCCTCTTGAAGAAGAGCAACCTGGATAACACCATATTGAGCAATTACAGGCCCATCTCGAATCTCCCTTTCATTGGCAAAATCATTGAAAAAGTTGTTTTTAACCAGGTTAACAAGTTCTTAAACTTCAAGGGATGTTTGGACAATTATCAATCTGGTTTCAGAGCACATCACAGTACAGAGAGCGCCCTTATAAAGATAATCAATGATATCCGCCTAAATACAGATTCAGGCAAACTAACAGTGCTGGTACTGCTCGATCTCAGTGCCGCATTTGACACTGTCGATCACAGCATACTTCTGGATAGGCTGGAAAACTGGGTTGGGCTGTCTGGGACGGTCCTCAAATGGTTCAGATCTTACCTTGAAGGAAGAGGTTACTATGTCAGTATAGGTGACCATAGGTCGAGGTGGACACCCATGACATGTGGAGTCCCACAAGGCTCGATTCTGGCACCTCTCCTGTTCAACCTTTATATGCTCCCTCTGAGCCAAATAATGAGAAAAAACCAAATCTCCTATCACAGCTATGCTGATGACACTCAGATCTACCTAGCCTTAATGCCTAATGACTACAGCCCCATTGACACCCTCTGCCAATGCATTGATGAAATTAACAATTGGATGTGCCAAAACTTTCTTCAGTTAAACAAAGAGAAAACTGAAGTGATTGCGTTTGGGAACAGAGATGAGGTTCTCAAGGTGAATGCGTACCTTGGCTCTAAGGGTCAAACAACAAAAAATAAGGTCAAAAATCTCGGTGTGACTCTGGAGTCAGATCTGAGTTTTAATAGTCATATCAAAACAGTTAGTAAATCAGCATACTATCATCTCAAAAACATTGCAAGAATTAGATGCTTTGTTTCCTGTGAAGACTTAGAGAAACTTGTTCATGCTTTTATCAGCAGCAGGGTGGATTACTGTAATGGTCTCCTCACTGGCCTTCCCAAAAAGACAGTCAGACAGTTGCAGCTCATCCAGAACGCTGCGGCCAGAATTCTGACCAGAACCAGGAAATCAGAGCACATCACACCCGTCCTCAGGTCTTTACACTGGCTCCCAGTTACATTCAGAATAGATTTTAAAGTATTATTACTGGTCTATAAATCACTAAATGGCCTAGGACCTCAATACATTACAGATATGCTCACTGAATACAAACCTAACAGATCACTCAGATCTTTAGGATCAAATAGATTAGAAATCCCAAGAGTTCAGTCAAAGCAGGGTGAATCGGCTTTCAGCCACTACGCCCCTCGCTGCTGGAATCAGCTTCCAGAAATGATCAGATGTGCTCCAACATTAGGCACATTCAAATCAAGACTGAAAACACATCTGTTTAGCTGTGCCTTTACTGAATGAGCACTGTGCTACGTCCGACAGATCGAACTACTATGTTTTTCTCTTCTTTTTAATTCTTTTATAACACATTTTATCTGCTTTTATTTTATTTTATTTTATTTCTATTTTTACCATTTCTATTATTTGTTTTTTATTTCTCTTATACTTGTTTCTTTTATTCCTGTTTATGTAAAGCACTTTGAATTGCCACTGTGTATGAAATGTGCTATATAAATAAACTTGCCTTGCCTTGCCTTGCCTTGTAAAAAAATCAGCAGCTTGTAAGTCGAGAGTGACAAATTGACAATAGATATTAGCTAAATATCTAAATATTCCCCAGATTGAAATAGCAGCCTATCGAAATAGCAAAAACCCACTCACAACATCTTGGCAGTAAATGTTTGACCACCATCCACATTTTGCAAGCTTTTTCAGAAAATTCTGATATCGTTAAAGTCATAATTATTTGCCCTCCTGTGATTTTTATTTTTATTTTTTTTCTTTTATAAATATTTCCCAAATGATGTTTAACAGAGCAAGGGATTTTTCACAGTATTTCCGATAATATTTTTTCTTCTGGCAAAAGTCTTATTTGTTTTAGTTCGACTAGAATAAAAGCAGTTTTAAATTTTTTTAAAGCCATTTTAAGATTAATATTATTAGCCCGTTTAAGCTATTTTTTTTATATTGTCTACAGAACAAATCATCGTTAAAGAGCCCATATTATACATGAAATAGGGTCATATGTAGGTTGTAAGGGTCTCCAACAACAGTCTAATATGCATGCAAGGTCAAAAAACACTTTGATGGTCTTATAATCTGCATTTATTTTTACCTAATTATCCCAGCGACTCCCATATGAATCGTTCAGCGATTCATTTGTTCCCAACCCCCTCCTCAGCGCGAAGCTAATCTGCGCTGATTGAATGACAGCCTGCTGTGATTGGTCGACAGTGACAGGCTTCAGCGCGAGACAGAGTGAAATGCCCAGCTGGTAATCAACTATATTAAAGTAGTCACAGTGCACACACGCTTCATAGTGTAAGGCTTTTTTCACACAAACACACACACATAACGCTCCTCCTCAGAACTAGGGAGATCGACGCGAGTTTCCTGTCTCCTAACTTACGATGGCCATAGCAACGACAAACGGCAGTGGATCGCGAGCTCACAAAAGCATTTAACGTTAAATCTGTAAACAAAGCGGCACGCGTCGCGTTTTTAACGTGGCTTACATGTGATAAGAGAATATAAAGAGTAACCGCGTGTACTGTACCAGGTTAACAAGTAACAAAACACAATAAATACATAATTTGCAAGCTAGAGTAAACGAGGCAACAATTTTAATCGCACTTACTTACACTGGTGAATAAACCTCAACCACTGACTCTTCACAGTTTCATCTTTGGGTAGAGACTGTCAATATTATCCATCTGAGCACAGCGTGACTTCATTCGACCGGCGGCGTCTGTGTGTGTGTGTCTAGTGTTTTTTCTGTGTTAGTGGGCGGGGCCGCAGGTTTCAACTATCCCTGGTTTGCGCGCATAACTACTGGCGAGGCTTGTGTTTCGTAGCTGCGTCATCACGAAACACCTAATGACTCGTTATCAAGACGACTCGTTTGAAGCACTATGAGTCGACTCTTTTATAGATGAATCAATAGTTTTAAACACTGTACACTTACAGATTTAAGCCTTAGCTGGACATTTCACTTCACTTAGAGCTGTGTTACACACTACATGGAAGGGCATTTTCAAAAACCCATAATATGGGCTCTTTAAAGAATAACTTGCCTAATTATTATGTACTGTCATCATAGTAAAGAAAAAAAATAGTTATTAGAAATGAGTTATTAAAACTATCATGTTTAGAAATGTGTTGAAAAAATCTTTCTGTTAAACAGAAATTGAGGACAAAAATATACAGGGGGGCTAATAATTCTAGTAAAGACTTCAGCTGTATATTTTATTATATTGTAGCCAAAAATAACCTTCTTTTCTTTCATCCTCTTACACATCCCATGTGTTTGTGTGTATGCAGGGCAGAAGCTGTTCAGCTGCCACATGTGCAACACATCCTTCTCCACGAAGGGCAGTCTCAAAGTCCACATGCGATTACACACAGGCTCCAAACCCTTCAAGTGCCCTTTCTGTGATCTCCGCTTCCGTACATCAGGCCATCGCAAAACTCACATCCAGGGTCACATGCGCTCGTCTGACCGCAAGTCCAAGCGGAGCTCCAGCGCTGAGCCGCAGAACTCAGAAAGACAAGAAGTGCAGAGCGTTCCTCAGTCTCAGCATCCCTCCTCCGCCGTGGACACTCAGCATTCTGTGGGATTACTGCAGAGCTCCGCCACAGATCCTAGCATTTACATCCCAGCAAACCCAGTGCTCACAGGCCAGTATGATCACAGTCTGCTACAGCAAGGGTTAGTCGGACAAGCTATCCTGCCTGCTACTGTGTCAGGTAATGACAAACACCTTTACAATATTATTATTATGCAATTAAGGGTGTAGATTTGCTTTTGATATTGGTGGGGACCTAATTTAAAGGGCACCTATGGTAAAAAATCTACTTTTCAAGCTGTTTGGACAGACATACTGTATGTGCATGTATGGTGTATAGACCGTCATATATAAGTCATGATATACAGTAAGCACACCCAGTGCTTTTTTTTCAATTTAACAACATAAAAAAACGGTGGACCAATTGGAGCGGTTTTCAAATCGACCACTACCTGACGTAGGAGAGCGGTCCCACCGCCCACCAATATTGATTGACAGGCGCGTCATCATATCCTCAGTTTGTTGATTCACGTCCGCCATTTTCAGCGTGAGTCGAAGCAATATCACTAAAGGAACACCCTAGCTCTATTTTTAGATGTAAGGCTCATTGGGCTCAACACAAGAGCAATATTCTCCACATTATCGCTCTAATCGGAATTATTGGTTGTATCTTTAGGTAAGTTTGCAAACATGTGTACTTCTCATTGAGTCTACCTTATACTTCAGCCGTTTGCATTTCTCGCGATCCCAGAAGCTCCCTGTGATCTTAACTAGCATGCGTTTTACAATTCTAAACATAGGTTTCTATCAGGGTACACTCAAGTCGATGGCTGGGCGCCGCGGATCGCTGCAGAAACCTATGTTTAGAATTCAAAAATGCGTGGCACGACGATTCGGGACACTTCATGTCTCTGCCGCGCCACAGAGAGTGTCTGGTGTGCCGTGTCGCGGCTTCGATCGGCGCATCCGGTGCCTCAGTCAAAGTTAATTCAGTGTGCGTGGTTATTAGTTTCTGTGTACAAGCTCGGCACTTGAAACTAGCACACAGTTGGCTGTAAAACTGTACAAAGACACAAATGATTTTGTACTCTCTGCTTGGTCTGTGTCAGAGTTGTACATGTACGACTGAATGCTGATCATCTCACTCCAGCTTTTTCTCTGTCTGCCTGTCTATGTGCCCTTTAAGAGGGCACCGTTTTATCTCAATTGTAGTTATTTCATAACTAAAATAAATTGTGATTAGTTGCACAGCCATTAAAGTAGCCTCGTAGCGAACTTGACTAGAAGTGACTTACACTTTTCTTTGAAATTTAGCTTCTTATGTCCACGTCTCTTCTGAGTCCTGTGCAGTACGCCTGACTGGAAAAGTTGTTGCATCTAAATGTACCATAGCAGCCTCTCACTTGACAGCATGGCCAATCACAATGTCCATATGTGTTTGGGGCAGGTAGGACTCAAAAAGTAAATGGGATTTATCTCTTTCTACATACTGTATGTATTATTGAGAGTTGACAGAGAACTATTTTATTTTGGAGGCAATTTAATTGTTGGTGGAGACATTTCAATAATCGTGGATATTGGTGGGAACACATCTCCTCCGTCTATGCTAGTTCTACACTCTTGATTATTTAGGCCCAATCCCAATTCCATTTTTGTAGCCCTTCCCCTTGGCCCTTACAACCAAGGGTTAAGGGAAAGGGCTTTAAAACTTACCCCTAAGAATTGGGACAGCACTACAGCACCAGCACACGTCATCATATATACTCGCGATCTCTTGCTTCATGTGGGATCAGACGATCGCCATTGCTGTTGTTATTCCAGTTGCTTTATTTTTTGGTATTTATCTTCAGGAAATCACTGAAAGCATATATTATATCATCATAACGATCTAATGTGGCAAAAAGATCGTAAATATACTGTGTATTTACACAGTGGCCATATTCAGCTATGTACACGGAAACAACTCTAACGTTATAGCAGACACTGTAAAAAGCTCATTCTCAGCCACTAGACTTTTCTGACAGGGTATTCCAGCGGAGTTATGTACAGGAGTTATTATTATGGATTATTTTTTGCGTTTTTTAAAAGCATGACGGTAAAAAATGAACGCGGTTATGAATATATTAAAACATGTGTTTGTTTGTTGTAAAAATTCGTAATAATGACAAAAAATACTCATTTGTGGATCTCCTTACTTCTGGGTGCAGCTATACTGCCGTTATTCCGGGAAATTTTCTTCACCCTTAGTTTCAAGTGTGGTCCTATAAAATCTTTGTTCGAAGAGCTATTCACCCCTTCCCCTTAGCCCTACGCCTTCAAGCTAAAGAGAATTAGGACACCCCTACTCCTTGGCGTGAACGCCCAAAAAGAGTGGTGGGGGGTAAGGGGAATGGCTAAGGGGTAGAATTGGGATTGGGCCTTAGTCTAGGACAGGGGTTCTCAGCCTTTTTCACTTCGGGGCCCACTTCTTTCTCTGATAAATTTTTGAAGGCCCACCTGTCTGACTAAAATGTTTGTTTAATATGCTCATTTAAACTTTTATTTATTAACAAATATTATATTATATTATATTATATTATATTATATTATATTATATTATATTATATTATATTATATTATATTATATTATATTATATTATATTATATTAACAAATGTATATTATACGTTTGTTGTGCCTTCTATTATTTTCTATTATCAGAATTTTATTTAAAAAAATCATTTAAATAAATGTAATTATATATTAAAAACTAAAACTATATTAAATATAATTTTATTATTATTTTAAACATACATAGACTCAAAGAGAACCACAGCTCAACAGGGATATTGCAAAAGACCAGCTTCTGCTTTAAACTGGACTAACTGAATATCTACTATTCAAAAACATACAGACAAATGTAAAACATCCTAAATCTGTGTCGATTTGATGGCGGATGAGTTTGCAGCTGGATATTATTAGAAAATAACTGACAGGGACAGATTGCGTTCCTGCCAGAGTGCGTCTGAAGCTCATATGCAAGTTTATTTTACATTCTATGTACACCGTTGAGCATCATTGAGCCTCCCTTGATCCTCCTGTATGGGTGCCCATCTGTTATAAAACACTCACAGGACATTCATTTGGACAACTATGTGGATATATTAAATAGTTTACACAAAAATACACAAAGAGAGACTTTCACTTCCCGCATAGTTTGTGAAGGAACAGACTTGCTGGATTAGTTGCAGATGCGATCATGAGGCTGTTTTTGCGCTGAGTTTGAAGTAATCAATCAGAGAATAGGATCATTTTAATATAGTGTGTTATAATGCAATCCAAAAAATATATTGAGAGTTAATTTTAATCTCGCAGCCCATCTGCAGGATCGCTGAGAATCCCTGGTCTATGAAAAAAATAATGCCAATGGGCATAAGAAAAAGAATTGGGTTGTGGTGTTAGATTTCCCCCTGAAATATCCCTTCCAGGTCGACAACCAAACGTCCACACTCACTTTATGTTAATTAAACCGATTTATTTTAAGTAGAGAAAATAGTAAGGATCACCTCTTCAGGGAAGCCACTGGTCAAAACAAATCAATCTAAAAAAGAAACTAATCTACAGCCCCAAATCAGAAAAAGTTGGGACATTATGGAAAACGCAAATAAAAAGAAAGTAGTGATTTCCAAATTTACTTAGAATATGACAAACATTATTTAATGTTCCTCAGGATTTTATAGTTTTTTTCTTTCTTTTTCAAAATAAACAGGAATTTCAATTTTGATTCTTGCAACACGTTTCAAAAAATTAGAAAAAAAATGTAAGAAAAGTTGAAACGGTAAAGCATTTACCACTTTGTAATGTTGCCATTCCTTTTCACAACACCTAAAAGACATTTAGGGACTGAAGACACCAAGTGATGAAGTGTTTCAGGTGTAATTTTGTCCCATTCTTCCTGCAAACAAGTCTTAAGGTGGGCAACAGTAGGGGGTCTTCGTTGTCGCATTTTGCGCTTTAAAATGCACCACACATCCTCTATTGGAGACAGGTCAGGACTGCAGACAGGCCAGTTAAGTACCTGAATCCTCTTCCTTTGCAGCCAGGACTTTGTAATGTGCTTCAACTGGCATTTGTAGATGTAACTACATATTGTGGTACTTGATAAAGGTTTGCCAAAGTAGTCCTGACCTCATGTGGTGATATCGCTTATAGATGAATGACGGTTCTTGATGCAGTACCTCCTGAGGGATCGAAGATCACGGTAGTTCAGCTTAGGTTTGCGCCCTTGTCCTTTACGCACTGAAATTCCTGCTGATGCCTTGAATCCTTTAATTATGTTCTGCACTGTTGAAGGTGAAATACTCAAATGTCTTCCACTCTTTCTTCGAGGAACATTGTTTTTAAACATTTCAGTAATTTTCTCATTGTTGTGACTTAAATTGATATATAACAGCTAGAGTGATTAATTAAGGCTCCATTTATCATTTCATTCGTATAAAGTGAATTTATTTACCTTGTCATTTATAAATGCTGTTTTGCTTTAAGAACAGTTTTCCTATGATGCTTAGCGCTACTGAAAGCACGCCTGTAACCATTAGCAACTGACTCAGTGTGAGTGTGTGTGTTCGGAGTTCACTCCTGGTTCAGTATACAGCAAACAACTTCAGTAAACAGTTCATTTTCGTTTTAAACAAAGTTTCCAGTCGTCATTATTGCTGCTAAAAGGAAAAGACAGA
The DNA here is from genome assembly GCF_903798145.1 of Danio aesculapii. Taxonomy (NCBI): domain Eukaryota; kingdom Metazoa; phylum Chordata; class Actinopteri; order Cypriniformes; family Danionidae; genus Danio; species Danio aesculapii. Next base: position 49,605,430 of record NC_079450.1, on the reverse strand, counting down.
ACACTCATGTATTTGTTGGCAAACTGCCGATTCTCAGCCCATCTTTGCTCCTAAAGGACTAGACCTTTCTTGGAGGCTGTTTTTGTCCCAAATCATAATTACAATCACCTGTTGACATCACCTGTTTCAAATCACATCATTATTTAACCAATTAACCTGATTACTAGCCCTGAACTGCTCCTGTACCAACTTTTTCTGGAATGTTTTGCAGGTCTGAATGACAGGAAAGGATGTTTATTTACAAATGAAATGAAGTTGACCAGACAAAGCAGTAAATATTTTGTGTTCATAATGTCTGCAATGAAAGTCAAAGTAAATTTAGAAATCACTACTTCATTTTTTATTTGCGTTTTCCATAATGTCCCAACTTTTTCTGATTTGGGGTTGTAAATGACCTATAAATCTTTTAAGAACAATACAGGAAACTCACCTTTTAATCTTTTAAATATTAATTTTGTTTCATTTTTTTTCTATCTGATCCAGCGGGTGGAGATCTGACTGTCTCTTTAGCAGAGGGTCTTGCTACACTTGAAGGGATTCACTTGCAGCTGACACCTACAAATCTGGTGTGTCCAAATGTCCAGATCTCTGGGATTGACCCCAGCAACATCAACAACATCACTTTGCAGGTAGTACTCGCCTAAAGAGACCAATTTATTGTAGTTGTACTTGCAAGTGTGATGATGCAGGAACGTTTGTTTCTTTTTGTTCAGATTGACCCCAGTATCTTGCAGGGCAGTTTGCTTTCTCACTCTCTGACGGCTGACTCAGGTCTGACGCCACATGCGACCGCTCACCTCATGACTGCTGGAGACGGTTCGGTTCCTGCCAATGTGGTCATTCACCCTCTGGGTGGCCTCTCGCTGCAGCCTCCACCCGCTCCAGCCAGCGTCACCATCAGCAGCCTGACAAACGAGCAGGAGAACGCAGGTTCGTAGCTTTATACACTCTTACCTATTTTTTCTTTTTCTTTATTTTACATTGTTACCTTCCCAGTTGGCATGTCTGTTGGTTGATTTTCTCTCAGCCATCTCTAAGTTATATTTCATATTAGGGCTGCACAGTGTATAGTTTCAGCATCGCAGTGTGATCATTCGCAATAGTCACATCGCAGGAAATGCAGATTTTATGTTGTATTTTATGTTGTTTTGTTAAATTATTTAGTTATTTTTTGTTATATTATGTTATTTTGTCATGTTTTATGTTATGTTGTGTTATGTTATGTTTTGTTATGTTGTGTTTTTTGTTATGTTATTTTGTTTTGTTGTGTTATGTTGTGTTATATTATGTTTTGTAATTTGTTATGTTATGTTGTGTTGTGTTATGTTGTGTTATGTTATGTTATGTTATGTTATGTTATGTTATGTTGTGTTGTGTTGTGTTGTGTTGTGTTTTGTTGTGTTATGTTATGCTTTGTTATTTTGTTGTGTTATGTTATGTTATGTTATGTTATGTTGTGTTATATTATGTTTTGTTATTTTGTTATGTTATGTTATGTTATGTTATGTTATGTTATGTTATGTTATGTTATGTTATGTTATGTTATGTTGTGTTATGTTGTGTTATGTTGTGTTATGTTATGTTATGTTATGTTATGTTATGTTATGTTATGTTATGTTATGTTATGTTATGTTATGTTATGTTATGCTGTTGTGTTGTGTTGTGTTGTGTTGTGTTATGTGATGTTGTGTTATGTGACGTTGTGTTGTGTTGGTTATGTTGTTATGTTATGTTATGTTGTGTTGTGTTGTGTTGTGTTGTGTTATGTTATGTTATGCTGTTGTGTTGTGTTGTGTTGTGTTGTGTTATGTGATGTTGTGTTATGTGATGTTGTGTTGTGTTGGTTATGTTGTTATGTTATGTTATGTTATGTTATGTTATGTTATGTTATGTTATGTTATGTTGTGTTGTGTTATGTTGTCATGTTTTATGTCATGTAATGTTATGGTGTGTTATGTTGTGTTGTGTTTTTGTTGTGTTATGTTATGTTATGCTTTGTTATGTTATGTAATGTTGTTATGTTATGTTACGTTACGTTATGTTATGTTGGTTATGTTATGTTGTGTTATGTTGTGATATGTTATGTTGTCATGTTTTTTGTTATGTAATGTTATGGTGTGTTATGTTATTTTGTTTTGTTGTGTTGTGTTATATTATGTTTTGTTATGTTGTTGTGTTGTGTTGTGTTGTGTTGCGTTATGTTGTGTTGTTATGTTGTGATGTGTTGTGTTATGTTTGTTATGTTGTTATGTTGTGTTATGTTGTGTTGTGTTGCGTTATGTTGTGTTGTTATGTTTTGTTATGTTGTGATGTGTTGCGTTATGTTTTGTTATGTTGTTATGTTGTGTTATGTTGTGTTGTGTTTTGTTGCGTTATGTTGTGTTGTTATGTTTTGTTATGTTGTGATGTGTTGCGTTATGTTTTGTTATTTTGTTATGTTGTGTTATGTTGTGTTGTGTTGTTTTGTTTTTTATGTTATGTTTTGTTTTGTTATGTTATTTAATGTTGTTATGTTATTTTATTTTGTTATGATTTGTTATGTTATGTTATTTCGTTTTGCTTTTGTTTTATTACAGTTTGTTATGTAAAGTTATGTTCTGCTTATTTTTTGTTTTGTTATTTTGTTATGTTACGTCATGTTATGCTACGCTACGATCCGCTACTTTACGTTACATTATGCGACTTTACGCTACGTTACGTTTTTCTACTTTACATTATGTTACGTACACGGCAGTTTTGAATTGAACTTATGTCTGGAATTGATGCCTTTGTCCTGTCAGGTTCTCAGGAGCTGACACAAGTGTCCAGTACTGCAGGTCTGCAGGTGAGCGGAGGCAGCAGTGCTCCAGAAATCACACTGACCATCAATAACTCCACTCTCACACAAGCTTTAGCACAGAGCAGTGCTGCTGTGTCCACAGCTGCCCACAGCGCACCCGAGATCACACTCACTATAGCAGGTACACACACATCTACACACCAAAGTCATTACAGTTTTGCAGTTTTTATTTTGATGCTATTTTTAAATTTGCTGTACATTTCAGTTTAGTTTTAGATGTTTTTTTCCTGGTGTTTAGTAATAGCTTTGTCAAACAAAACACACATATAATATTCCTTGGTCTGTTTGTTTTTAGGTCAGGACCTGTTACCCCAGCACTGTCCGACATCTACATCCAACATGAGCACTGGGATCAGACTCACTCCAAGCAGCAGCAGTTTGACATTAACCAATGAGCAGCTCCTTCCTCACAGTCCTCCTCCTTCAGCCATGACCGGTGAGAGCTGAATAAAAGGCTGTTTGTTTTAGTCTGACCTGTAAAATAATGTGTTAAGGGCTAAAGATGCACGTTTGATTTAATTTTATTTATCTCCAAACCACTAGATGGCACAAACTCACCTCTGCACTTTCCTTATTATCACATGTTGCACTTTGAACAATAGCCGCGTTTCCACTATCGCGCCTAAAGCGAGCGAGCCAGGGCGAGCCAAGGCCAGTCGCGTTTCCACTATCACTTCCGGGGCGTAATCGGGCCAAAGCGGGGCTTCCTTGGGGCCAGCGTCCGGCCTATTTCGGTCCCCCGAATACCTTGGGCCAAGGAGGGCCAACTGGGACTTCGGGGCGGGGTTACGTACAAAGGCGGAGATTTCCTGTCAGGTAAAGAGGAGACAAGATGCTTTCTTCCCTTACATTTGTTTTGCTATCGCGCTTGATCAACTCACTAAGAAGTCTGTGTTCGAAGTAAATGCAGCCGAACTCGAATGTCCTTATCCAGGGATCGCTGTCTGGCCTTAAACCAACAGACCACAAACAGTAAAAAAGCAATCACTTCGGTGTTCTCCATCTTCCAGCTCTCGTAGTGATGCCAGGTTGTGTTTGTGGTTATAATTTGAGTTTTTTGTTCCCGCTGAAGTGGGCGGGTTGTGTGACGTTTGATTCGGGGGACGTTCTGGGTCCGGTGTTTGCATGACGCGCTGCGAGCAACTAGCCCGACAGTGGAAACGCGACATGATTTCGGCCTCATTTCTCAACCTCCCGGGCTACTGGCCCGGCCTGGCCCGATTAAAGCCCTGGCTCGCACTGGCCCGATAGTGGAAATGCGGCTAATGACATTTGCCAGATCCTGCACATTTACGCTTAAAGTACACATGAAATCAAAACTAACCATATTGATTTTGTTAACTCACATTGCTGGTTTTGTGGTGAAAAATGTATATGTGTCATGTCATTACAAAAAAAAAATAGTTTGCCCTTGTAATCTTCAATTAAAATCTGTCTATTAGGTTGTAATAACACTTCCGAAACCCTTTTCCCAATCTTCCTGAAAGAAATGCCTACTTTACTACATCCAATCAGCTTGCAGTAGCAAAAAAAACAAGCCACACCCACCGTTTTCTAATTTAATCCGTTTTTCGGATGAGACGTTAAACGGACGTCCTGACTCTCTGTGGTCGTTAAAAATTCCATGGCACTTCTCATAAAGAGTAGGGGTGTGACCTCAGTGTCCTGGCTAAATTTTCACCCTTCGCTCCTTACCAATCACGGCCTCCCAATCATCCCCATCCACCGAATTGGCTGTATCACTGTCCCTGTACTCCCCTTTTGACCTTATTCTTTACATATGAGCGCACGGCAGCCAATGGAATATTTTTGACACGAAACTTCCGCTCTCATTCATCTCCATTGATTTTTAGACATTTAAAACAGCTTGTTATGCTGCTTGATGTTGCAAACTGATTTTTTCTTATTATAATATTCCACTTTTTAATGCATAGTCATAAACACATTTGATTGTAGGGCAAGTAGTTTGACCGCTTTCTTCCGTTTATTATTATTCCTAGTAATTTCTCCCATAAGCGACTGAATCGGAAGTTCGAAAACAATCACAAAAATGAGCGCACTTCCGTTGTAGAATAAGGTCAATAGCTGGTGTGTGGTGAGCGCACTGGCGTCGTTGTCCTGTAGAGCAGTGGTTCTCAAACTTTTAAACCCGCGACCCCCATTGTAAGATCGTCAAGAACTCGCGACCCCCCACTACCAAAGCATATACAAACAATAAAAATAGCTTTTTTTTAAGCTGTTCACAATATTTTAACTATATTTACTATAGATTACAGGGTTTGAAATTAACATTTTTGCTTGGTAACACTGGTGCTTCTAACTTTAAAAATGTAGACGCACCAGCCAAAATTTAGTGGCTCCCACCAATTATCGCACTGTTACTACAAGTTTTATAAACAGATTTATTGCATTTGAAAATCAACACTAATCAAAACTAACAAGCAAAAAAATAAATATGCATGCGTGAGGAAAATATGTCTTAATGAAATCCCGTTATCACAAGAAAATACAGTTTTATAACATAGAGTGACTAAAAGATATCACGGACGGATATCCCAAAAGATATCCAACAGACTTTACAGTGAATGCTATTTATTTTCATAGCAGACTTGAAGCCAATGGAGGTCTTTTATCTACTCTTCAATAAGTATAGCTGGTGGATTAACATTCAGCACATGATCAGTAATCAGATGTGCCAATATTTGTAGCTTTAGGTGTTTCTAAGACAAAATCTGTCAGTGTTGTTTTCATTCTCTCGTCTTCAGCGCTTTACATTTTCGCGGTTGTAGCTCCTGTCATCTGAAGACAGGAGGCGTTGACTGAGTGATTGACAGCTGATTTTAACCAATCATTCGTGTTCAGTTGTTAGTCAATAAGAAGAGCGCGAAGGCGGGGCAAGCGTTGAAGGCTTTGTTTACTGCGGCAAGTTGACATGACAACAGTTTTAAACTGTTCCTGAGCACTGCGATTCAAGTGCATAGATGCATTCTGCCTGAATGTGTCCTAAATACTTTATGAATCAGTAATATCTTTTTAAAAATCTGAAAATATTAGCTTTCACTTGTAATACTGAAAAATATTTATTATAATCACTGAAAATTACACAATTTTTAAATAACTCTCGCGACCCCTTGAAATTATTCTGCGACCCCCGCAGGGGTCGCGACCCCCAGTTTGGGAACCACTGCTGTAGAGCAAGGAATTTTTCACATTATTTCCTATAATATTTTTCTTCTGGAGAAAGTCTTATTTGTTTTATTCTGGCTAGAATAAAAGCAGTTTAAAAAAAAACAAACACTTTAAGGTCAAAATTATTAGCCCCTTCAAACTATATATTTTTTGATAGTCTACAGCAGTGTTTCCCAACCCTGTTCCTGAAGGCACACCAACAGTACACATTTTCAAGCTCTCCCTAGTTCAACACACCTGAATCAACTCACCAGAAGATTAGAAGAGACTCCAAAACCTGAAGTGAATGGGTGAAATAAGGGAGACATTCAAAATATGTTCTGTTGGTGTGCCTCCAGGAACAGGGTTGGGAAACCCTGGTCTACAGAACAAACCATCGTTATACAATTACTTGCCTAAGTACCCTAATCTGCCTAGTTAACCTAATTAACCTAGTTAAGCCTTTAAATGTCACTTTAAGCTGAATAAAAGTGTCTTGAAAAAATATCTAGTAAAATATGATGTACTGTCATCATGACAAAGATAAAATAAATCAGTTATTAGAAATGAGTTATTAAAACTATTATGTCTAGAAATTTGTCTTCTTTCGTTAAACAGAAATTAGGGGGCATATACAAGGGGACTAAAAATTCTGGAGCATATTTCCATATTTACTGTCTCTAATTGTTGAGTCTCACTGTTTCTTCCCATCAGTCAACGCACTGGCACCCAGCACCTCGCTATCCCAGACGGGCTTGTCAACTCAAAACCTGGTGATGTCACCAGCGGGCATGGTCAGTGATGGCAGTGTGACTCTGACTCTAGCGGACACACAGATTCTGGATTCAGTCTCTCTCAACCTGAACACACAGGTAACTGCGTAAAAATATCACTCTATAAAAACCTTCAGAACCAAACTTTCAGGGACCTATCATACACCCGGCGCAAGACATGTATGGCGCAATTTGTTGCTATTTTCAGACCAACGCAACCCTAATTTTCACGTTTTGCGCCACGTTGTTTAAATAGCAATCCATTTGTGCCGCTTTGTGGACTCATGGGTGTGCTGATCTAGAAAAGAGGTGTGTTTAGGTGCATTGTTGGCGCGTTGCTATTTTGCAATAATATCCAGCTGCAGGCCTGTAGAACCACACACGTTTCAGGCACGCACAATCCAGCACACACGATCTAGACAAACCATATATGGTTACGCCAAATGTTAATGTTATTAACGTCTTCTCGGACATCGTCATCAATATAATTATATATATATATTGTTAATAAACATTGTACACAATAAACAATAGTGTTTAGTATTTTACAAATATTACGATCGAGACGAGCGATGGGGAGCGTTGTTTCCGATCGCCATTCAATGTAAGTTAATGGACTCAACAGTTTTCTATCAGTCATCACAGATGATCAGTCATTATTATCTGACAGAGTCAATATCGCAGATACTCGTTTGCTGGCCTTGCTGAACGATCTAAATTGGACAGGTTTAATTTATATAATGGATTCATTTATCATGAAGCAAATAAGGCAAGAATACATCTTTAGATGAAATAAAAATCTTTTTATGTGTAATAAATGTATAACACTATATTAATATTTTACCCAAGCGATTTAAGAGTGTTTATTTGCTTAATTTTCTTTTAACTTTTTTATTAATGATTTCCCACATTAAATACTATAGTAAATTATAGTAAGCAATAGATTGTTTTTAAACCATGAAGGACTGGTTATTTGTTGTAATTATAGTTGCAACAAATTTAGCATTACAAACAAATTAACTGTTAATAATTAATTGAAAATAATATATATATATATATATATATATTACTTACAGTTGCTACAGTTTAGTAGTAAGATAATCAGTTTATAACTATATTTTATATAGTTTAAATGATTAAATATAGTAATTCATTTTAATGTGGCACATTATTGTTTGCTTTTTATATTTTACAACAAAGCAATTATAACCAAGTATGATAATTAAAAAGATCCTGAATTAGTTTATTACACTTAATCCTACTATTAGACGGTCTATCATGTTTTATTTGTGTATGTGGACACGTGAATAAAGTCATAAGTGTTTAACCAATTATTTTTATTTACATAATTTGAGTTCAGAAACTGCAGAGATGTTAAAATGATCGTTACGATATAATAATGATATGACTGAAATGGGAAATCATATTTGTAAAATTCAGTAGGTGGCGATAATGCTCCTAAGGAGTTAGTTAGTTACCATATATGGTTTGCCTAGATTGTGTGTGCTAGATTGTGTGTGGCTGAAACGTGTGTGGTTCTGCAGGTCTGCAGCTGGATATATGTCCTGTTTTGAGGGACTAAATATAGACTGTGCAATTGACCAGATGAAAGCAGGTTTAAAGTCCAGCACAGAGCACATTGGTTGCGCGCCTGTAATGCGAAATGACGCTGACAACAGGGAATTAGGATCCAAACACAGGGTTTATTATACTTTGATGGTCAGGCAAGCAACGGTCACAATCAGGAGCAAACAGATGTATGTAGGCAGGTGGCACGGTGGCTCAGTGATTAGCTCTGTGGTCTCACTGCTAGAAGATCGTTGGTTCAAGTTCCGCCTAGGCCAGTTGGCATTTCTGTGTGGAGTTTGCATGTTCTCCCCGTGTTGGTGTGGGTTACTTTTGGGTGGTCCGGTTTCCCCCACAGTCCAAAGACATGTGGTACAGATGAATTGAATAAACTAAATTGACCTTAGTTTATGAGTCTGTGTGCATGTGTGAAAGTGATAGTGTATGGGTGTTTCCCGGTGCTGGGTTGCAGCTGGAAGGGCATTCGCTGTGTAAAACATATACTGGAATAGTTGGCGGTTCATTCCACTGTGGCAACCTCTGAAATAGAGACTAGCCGAAGGAAAGTGAATGAATTTAAATATGCAGACACACATGAACAAAGGGTGACAAAATGAACATTTTTTACATTAGCCTGAAAAAGACAATAAACTTTTCCCTGGAGTAATAAGCTTTTTTTCCAAGCATAAGTTAAAATTGCTTAAAAATGGATTCTTATCACAATATAATAATCTAATCTGTAAAGCACTGCAGGTCAAAATTGTTCTGTGTATGTGTGTTTTATTTCTGGACACAGATGATGGATAGCCAGCTTGAGGAGAAGGATGCGGAGGCACGGAGGAAGCACCAGTGTTACTACTGCGGCGAACTGATGCTGACAGCAAATTCTCTGAGAAGACACTGCAGGCAGACGCATGGAAAAGACCGCTGTCATGTATGCCATGTCTGCAATAAAGCCTTCAAACGAGCAACGCACCTCAAGGTATAGCATTCATTTAACTAATAAACCTTATATTCACCACTGATTCACATCATCCCTGTACTACTGAGTCTCTTTTGCAAAGGTTGTAGAAAATTTGGTTTTGTAACCACTCAGGGGTGCGTTTCCCAAACAACGACATATCTCGCGGCTGAACTATCATAGTATGATGCATCGTTTGGGAAAAGAACGATGTAGTGACGAGTGTTTCCTAAAACCCGTAGTTTTGTCGCAGATCCATCGCTTGAACCACGTTAGTTACTAACTGTGCTCTCTCTCTCTCTCTCTCTCTCTCTCTCTCTCTCTCTCTCTCTCTCTCTCTCTCTCTCTCTCTCTCTCTCTCACACAAAAAAAAAAAAAATTACTAATGCTTTGCTGCTTAGACTTTACACACCTGAAACTTGTCTATAGCACTTGTCCACTGCTGCTCTTATAGTTGTGTAAATTGCTTCCTTGTCCTCATTTGTAAGTCACTTTGGATAAAAGCGTCAGCTAAATGACTAAATGTAAATGTAAATGTAGTTATAACGTCAAACGCCCAAAATGATGCTCTAAACGTGGTGGAGTAACTACTTCTTTAGAGAAAAACCCCATCATTTCTTTGTGCAGATTATATTGTTTTACACAAACACGCATTTAAAATAAAATCCAATATTAGTTTTGCTAAAAACATGCACTCGCTTTCCATATTAATTGAAATATATGTAATGTATATGTAATGATTGAAATATATGTAATGTATATGTAAAGGGCACATTTAAAGGGCACTTATAAAAAAATCTACTTTTCAAGCTGTTTGGACAGACATATGTGCATGTATGGTTTATAGACCGTCATATTGGGGTGATATAAACACACCCAGTCCTTTTCTTTCAATTTAACCAACATAAAAAACTGTGGACCAATTGGAGCGGTTTTCAAACCGACCGCAACTTTACGTAGGAGAGCGGTCCCCCCGCCCACCAATATTGATTGACAGGCGCGTCATCATATCCTCAGTTTGTTGATTCACGTCCGCCATTTTCAGCGTGAGTTGAAGCAATATCACTAAAGGAACACCCTAGCTCTATTTTTAGATGCAAGGCTCATTGGGCTCAACACAAGATCAATATTCTCCACATTATCGCTCTAATTGGAATTATTGGTTGTATCTTTAGGTAGGTTTGCAAACATGTGTACTTCTCATTGAGTCTACCTTATACTTCAGCCGTTTGCATTTCTCGCGATCCCAGAAGCTCCCTGTGATCTTAACTAGCATGCGTTTTATAATTCTAAACATAGGTTTCTATCAGGGTACACTCAAGTCGACGGCTGGGCGCCGCGGACCGCTGCAGACTTGAATTGCCGTTGTGTGTACCCTGATAGAAACCTATGTTTAGAATTTAAAAATGCGTGGCGCGACGATTCGGGACACTTCATGTTTCTGCCCCGCCACAGAGAGTGTCTGCTGTGCCGTGTCGCAGCTTCGAGCGGCGCATCCGGTGCCTCAGTCAAAGTTAATTCAGTGTGCGTGGTTATTAGTTTCTGTGTACAAGCTCGGCACTTGAAACTAGCACAGTTGGCTGTAAAACTGTACAAAGACACAAATGATTTTGTACTCTCTGCTTGGTCTGTGTCCGAGTCGTACATGTACGACTGAATGCGGATCCTCTCACTCCTGCTCCTTCTCTCAGTCTGCCTGTCAGACTCTGTTGCAAACGCAGAGCGGGTGAGCTCATGGCCCCGCACCCTTGTTACGTTGGCGGGAAGCCGAAACTAATTTACATGTGAAGCAATGTCAGCGAACTGTGGACACGCCCCCAACATGACACTTTTTAACACATTATAATAAAAAAAATCTGAATTGTGTTTTAAACTGAACCTAAACTGGCACACTCAGAAGAACCTTAATATTAATATTAAATCATAAAAAAGAGGTCAACTATGTGCCCTTTAAGGCCTATGTTTCCTTTACAAATATTATTGAGAATATTCTATATTCTATTCTAAAACATAAAATCACTTACAAAAGCTAACACGTACTCTGATATCATATATAAATAAATAAATAAATAAATAAATAAATAAATAAATAATGAGGCTATTTATTATAAAATGAAATTGAGTTTTTATTATTATTAGGAAATTAAAAAAAATCCTAATTTAATATTGTTTTTTATTATTATTTTTAAGATTATTATTATTATTATTACTATTATTATTATTATTATTATTAACTAGGATATTGTTTATTTATTTTTATCATTTTTAAAAGTCTACTTTTACAATTTGACACATGTAAACCACTGCAGAAATGTGCTAACCAGCAGGCCCACGTCATATACAGTACATATACTTAATAAATAACCTACTATAAATTAAAAGAATTAACGTATGCTTTTTGTTTTCACAAGCTTTGGAGACTTAACATGACATAAATTCCGCTTTTAAATAATAGGTCACCTACAGCTTTCGTCTTGAGGCTGTGTTCAAAATGACATCAATGTTTTCAAAGTGCACTGCGAAGGGAGCGCAATTGTAAACATGAAGATTGCTAAAACTGAACTGTAAAAATTGTTTGAAAGCAAAATACACCTAAGAGAGATGACCTTAATGCTTTTTTATTTTTAATCATTACAAGTTTAAATGTTAGAATGGACTAAATGAATAGGGCATAGGGGGGATAAGTGGGAATAGAACACAGCCAGGAACTATGTTTCTAACTACAGCTCCAGAGGTGTAGTTGCTAGTGCTCAAGTTTGCGACGCAGTTTTGCGAATGTTCGTTGGAGCGACGAATTTGGGAAACGGAAAATCGACAAACAATGTTTGTAACGATGAAACTTGCAACCTTAGTTGGCTAACGATGGTTTTGGAAAACGCACCCCAGATCAATATATAAAACGTGAATGAAAATATTTTAATAATAAAAACGGTAACCTTTTTTTTTCAGAGCTGATAGCCCTGTGGGCATTGCTCAAACCCAGTGATTCCCAACTCTGTTCCTAAAGGCACACCAACAGTAGACATTTTCAACGTCTTTCTTATCAAACACACCTGAATCAACTCATCGGAACATTAGAAGAGACTCTAAAACCTGAAATGAACGGCTCAGAGAAGGGAGACATCCAAAATATGTACTGTTGATGTGCCTCCATGAACAGGGATGGGAAACACTGCTCTAGTCTAACCCACAGCAAAGTTGCCATGTCCACACTAAAGTTTTCATTTAAAAATGCGTATTTTTCTCTCTGTCTTGGCTTCCCGTTCACACTGAGGCCGTGTTTTTAGGCATCGAAAACATATCTTATATAGTAATGCTCTGCATAGTGGATACTTTTAAATATGCCATTTGCATGTTGCAGTGTGGACCAGGGTTGCCAGGTTTTTCGCAACAAAACTAGCCAATAGCCTGTCAAAAATAGCCCAAAAGTCACCCAAGAATGGCAAAAGTTTGCTGATCATTGTTGAGTTAAGAGTGCAAGAGTGATTCTTACAAATTTCAGTGAGTTAGGGCCTACTCACACTATGCTATCCGAACAGTGCCCAGGCCCGTTTCCCGGATCGTTTGAGGAGTTGAGTGCTCTGAATTGGGCTCAGGTGGGGTTCAGTTGGCCGGCCCTGGTCGGATTAGAAGAAGTGGGTCTAAGGATGGTTCACTTGGGCTTTGGCCCAGTACGCTTGTAGTGTGACTGCAAAGCGCGCCAGAGCCCGAAACTGAAGACGAGACGTGACTTTCAGGGACTGCTTCATATGGATTTATTAATCATTTTTACTGTTTAATGAGCGCAAACTGTCGTAGATTATTATAGACGCAAACCCCTCACTTCACCACAGCTGCACCTTTAGCAGAGCTCCTAATACCTGCAGCAAGATGACTTTAATGTTTGTTTATGAGTGTCAAAAGTTGCTGATCTGTTTCGCGAAATATTTGACTGCATCTCAAACAACTAAAACGATATAAAGGAATCTCCACTGTGCTGAGCGAGAGCGCTTCTAAACAGTGCATCATCGATGACCGGGGAGACAGGAGGGGGGACAAGCGAGTTACGACCCGGTTCAAGGCAACTGTACATAGTGTGAGTACGCCCTAAGATGCTAACGGTCTAATTCGATTCAATGATTTGTGCTAAGCTAAGCTAAAAGTACTCCACCAACTGAATGGATTCAAAAAAGGTAAAACTCAACTGTTTAACTGTAGGTCACTTGTAATTTGAGTCTTTTTTCCAGAAAAAGTTGCAGTATTCCTTTAAGCTATTTTGACACTAGCATTTTATAATTATTTATTACAAAGCAAGGAGTTTTTCACAATATTTCCTATAATTTTTTCTTTTGGAGAAAGTCTTATGTGTTTATTTCAGTTAGAATGAAACCAGTTTTTAATATATTTAAAACCATTTTACGGTCTTCTTAAGGAATATATATTTTTCGATTGTCTACAGAACAAACCACTGACAAACAAAGATTTGCCTTATTACCATAGTTAAGTCTTTAAATGTGATTTAAATGCGAATGTGCTAATGTCTTGAAAAATAAGCAGTCAAATATTATGTACTGTCATCATGGCGAAGATAAAAGAAATCAGTTACTAGAAATGAGTTATTAAAACTATTATGTTTAGAAATATGTTGATAAAATATCTCCGTTAATCAGAAAATGGGGGGGGGTACAGAAGGGCTACTAGTTCAGGAGTGTTAATAATTCTGACTTCAACTATATGTGTATATATATTTGATAATGATTTCCAAATCTCTCTTTCAGGAGCACGAGTATGTTCATAAGAAGGGGCCCAAAGTCAATTCCAAGCCCAGAATGTTCAAATGCCCAAACTGTGACAAAGCCTTCGCTAAACCCAGTCAGTTAGAAAGACACAATCGCACACACACAGGTAAAGCACATCTCCTCTCTCAGCTTGTTTGTTCATTACTGTCCTCTCTTTGTCCCACATGTAAAGATTTCTGTTCAGCACACTACTATGCTACTATCCTGTTATTTATGAGCTTTCGCACACTTCTAACGAATACGAATTCTAACGAGTTATATTCAGTAAGACTGTAAGTCAGAAAAGGATAGTTCACCCAAAAATGAGAATGTACTCATTATTCACTCACCCTCAAGTTTCTTTTGCTGAACACTAAAGATATTTTGGAGAAAGCTGGAACCGTTGGCTTCCATAGTAAGAAAAACAAATACTATGGAAGTCAATGGTTACAGGTTTCCAGCATTCTTCAAAATATCTTCTTTTGTGTTCAACAAAATAAAGAAACTTGTAAAGGTTTGAAACAAGTAAAGGGTAAGTAATTAATGGCAAGATCTTCATTTAAGTGTGAACTATGCCTTTAAAATGATCAATAATGTTTTCTGAAGCACTGTACACATTAGTTATTGGTTTATAAACTTTACATAAGTGCATTTTAAGACTCATGACTCGTTGATATTTTATTATGAATTCATTAACTTGTTAAAGTAGCATCTATGAACATAATTGAACTTTCCTAATGATTATTGAGAATCTTTTTCAATTGTTTGGTCCGTTTCAGGTGAGCGGCCATTCAAGTGTCCGCTGTGTGACAAAGCGTTCAATCAGAAAAGTGCTCTGCAGGTGCACCGAGTCAAACACACTGGCGAGAAGCCCTACAGATGCGAAGTGTGCACTATTAGCTTCACACAGAAGAGCAACATGAAGCTGCACATGAAGAGATCGCATGGGTTTCTGCCGTCTTCCAGCAAACTGGGTATGTGTTGAGCGTCTTTAGTTCTCTCAGCTCTTGTTGCTTCGTTTTCTTGTGTTTACACTACAGTAAATGTAGAGTTGAAGTCAGAATTATTGAATTATTAGCACCCCTGTTTTTTTCCCCCAATTTCTATTTTTTTTTCAACAAATTTCTGAACATAATAGATTTAGTTACGAATTTCTAATAACTGATTTCTTTCATCTTTGTCATGATGACAGTAAATAATATTTGACTAGATATTTCTCAAGATATTAGTATTCAGATTAAAGTGACATATAAAGGTTTAGCTAGGTTAATTAGCTTACGTAGGCAAGTCATTATATAACAATTTGACACCCAGTGGTTGAACTAGGTATTACATTCCTGGATCAAAACAAACGCAAGCGCAGGTTGCCAGATTGAGGAGCGAGTCCGACTTATGTTGTGTTCCAGCAACGGCACGTGATAGAGGGAATGTTTTCCATATTAAGAGGAGTTTTTGTTCTAATTAACACCTCGAATTTATATATTTAAAATGGCTTCTATTTCTTAAGCTGAACAACAGGATAAACTGTGATCACCTCAGGTAAACCTCATGTGCTTTATTCAATGTTAAATGCTAACAATGTGAGTTTAAATGCCATTTTACATGATATTTATTGCCATACTACTGAAAGCAGCAGCACCTCAGATCTTGAAAATAAAATAAACCGTTTGAAATTGAACTTTAGAACTGTGAAATAATGTAAACCAACACATATCAGTGATTCAGCATGTACATTTAATAATGTTAAAGAGGTTTAGTATGTATTTATTAGATTATAAACATCACCATTTCATGAGTGAGCGCATATTCTGTGCTTTTGAATGGCTGTATTTAAATTTCTGTTGTGTTTCGTCTGGTGCAAACAACCAAATTGCTCATCACTGCGTATCTCGTCACGTAGCTTGTTATGACACGGGGTTACAATGTAACCTGCTCACCTAATGTTTATGTCCGTAATATTTATATAATTTGGTAATTAATAGCCTCATGTGGAACTGAATCCGCATCTCATTTCGGAGGCTGCTACTGTCAACTGGAGGTCGCATTTTGGTCACTTGAGAGCCTTTCTGAATGAATGTAATATGCGGTTTTCCAGCAATGGAACCAGGGATGCTGAAATATAATAGGCCAAAGTGGCATCGGGTGGGTTAAAGAGACCAAAACAAAGACAGCGTTCCGGCACGGAAAACACATTTTCAAAGCAGAATATCTAACTTCAGCATTGTTTTTCAGATAAACAAGAATGTTCACTTAGCATGTTTCCTAAATATCTGCACACATATTATGGTAATATGCTTTAGAAGAGTCAAAAACTTACATACAGCACCTTTAAATGGGCTAATAATATTGACCTTAAAATGGTTTTTAAAAATTAAAAACTGCTTTGATTCTAGCCGGAATAAAACAAATAAGACTTTCTCCAGAAGAAAAAATATTATCGGAAATACTGTGAAAAATGCCTTGCTCTGTTAAACATCGTTTGGCAAATATTTGAAAAAGGAAAAAAAATCCCAGGAGGTCGAATAATCCTGACCTAAACTGTATGTGAATTTGTTTGCACTGTTGTGGATGCAAATATATGGCATTGGTTTCTTTGATTATTGAGAAGCCCTTATTTTTTGGGGGGGGGTGATTTTTCTGCGTACAATTCTGAAGGATATCTCAATATCTCAAGCATACAAGTCAGACATCCACTAGGCTGTTTAGAGCTGATCCCAGACCTGTGAAAGGATCCACAATCGAATAGAACACACACACACACTTAAAGTACAATCTGTTTCTTACCCAAGGCTGAGTGTACTCTCAGCTGTCGTTATCAAAGCTGGTTAAAAACTGGTATAATCTACATTCAGGCTGCTATATTCTCACTACACAAAGTCTATCTTGAATAAAAGGGAAAATCAATTTAAATAGAATTAACACATAATAATAATAATAATATCAAATTCACTTTAGCCAGTATTAACACATGGCAATACAAATAGGAAAACTGTTACTTTCAATCATCAAGCCCCTCAGTTACACTCGAGGTCTCCATGACCTCTGACCTTGTTTGGTGCCGCCTGAAATTAGTTACAAAGAGACAGGCAAATGCACTGAACATTCTTATATTATATTGAGCAATGTGTTAACTTTATTCATTAGTCATTTATTCATAGCTGACATCTTTAAATGCCTCTCGAGAAATCCCGTTTGAATGGGGAAACATCAAATTCTCCAAAATTGCTCGCCAAGCTTACGATTAAATCTCATATTAGGAATCACCAATAAGATTAAACAACAACTCTCTCTTTAGTTTTATTTCTAAACGTTCTAATCAAACAAAATCTGCAGAAACTAACGTCTTCTCCGAGCCCCTCCCCTGGAGAATTGTCAGTGCATATCAATTGATGATTGGCTCATGTACTGGAAGGCGGGGCTTCATTCGCCATATTGACCGTTACACTTTTCTCCATTCAAAACGTTACGAGTGACATGTCTTGTGTATTCTAGAGTCTTTGTTTTACTTAAAGTCCCTTTAAGGCAAGTCATTTCCCTCGGTCGCCATCTTTGAAATGATTCTCGACAATTCTGTTTGAATGGAGAAACATCAAGTTCTCTAAAATTGCTGGCCAAGCTTACGATTAAATTTCATATTAGGAATTACCAATAAGATTAATCAACAACTGTCTCTTTAGTTTCATTTCTAAACGTTCGAATCTAAAAAAATCTGCAGAAACTCACGTCTGATCTGAGCCCCTTCCCCGGAGAATCATCAGTCTATAGCGATCGGTGATTGGCTCCTGTACAGGTAGGCGGGGCTTCATTCGCCATATTGACTGGAGCCAGAATTTGCTGACACTTTGTTACGTTGATTTACTTCCAACAAACGGAATATTGAGTAGGGGCGGGACATGAAGTAATGTGTGTGTGTGTGTGTGTGTGCATGTGAATAAATACATATCAACGACAATGAACACTTTCAGTTTTTAACTTTTGTGTTTCCATCAACAGGAAAAACAGAGGAAGTCGAAGTGGTGCTGGACCATGATTCTGACTCCGATTCCCAGCAAGCTTCATCCCAGGAGGGCAGAGAGTCTCGCTCGGCCCTGGATCTGGAGGAGGTTGGACAGGAGTCTTCAGGAGACTGGCAGTGCCGCATTCCCACCGTCTTCCCATGAACACCTTCACTTATCATTGGCTTATAGTTTGACATGTTACTTTAGTTTTTTTTAGTTCACTGAGTGTGACTTGCATTTCAAAGTCATGGATTTATTTATGTGAATGATTTCTATTGCATAATGAATTATACATAACCCAGTGGAAGACAGAACTTGATGTTTGCAAGTTCAGCTTTTAAATACGCTTTAAGTTAAGGACTTTTTGATAGAGCCATATTCGTCACTGCTAAAGTAAAGATTGTAATTGTGTAATGAAAGAGACAGTGTATAGTTTTCGTTTGTATCTCTATCTGTGGTTCAACTAAAGCACCTATCTAGACATTGCTGTCTGCCGTTGTCAGTGTGTCAGACTGTATAAATCTATTGTACTAGAGCTGTAGAACTGCTTATTAGATCCCCAGTAATCTTGGGTAAATCTGTTTTATAGGAATGAACCGATTTTGGCACACATTTTTTTGTAAGATGCAAAATATTTAAGAATAAATGTTCTCTTTTTTTCTCAGAACGTTTGACTTTATTTCTGCAACTATAGCCTTTAATTTTGTTTATATGAATAGATGGATTTATTTATGGAGCATATGAATAAGCACAGAGACAAAACTTTGAAAATGTTCCTCATTCAGTCACTGATGATAATTATAATAAAAGACTAAATTTGTACCAATGTACACTCACCGGCCACTTTATTAGGTACACCTTACTAGTACCGGGTTGGACCCCATTTTGTCTTCAGAACTGCCTTAATGCTTCATGGCATAGATTCAACAAGGTACTGGAAGTATTCCTCAGAGATTTTGCTCCATATTGACATGATAGCATCACGCAGATTCTGTAGATTTGTCGGCTGCACATCCATGATGTGAATCTCCCGTTCCTCCACATCCCAAAAGTGCTCGATTGGATTGAGATCTGGTGATTGTGGAGGCCATTTGCGTACAGTGAACTCATTGTCATGTTCAAGAAACCAGTCTGAGATGATTCACGCTTTATGACATGGTGCATTATTCTGCTGGAAGTAGCCATAAGAAGATGGGTACACTGTGGTCATAAAGGGATGGACATGGTCAGCAACAATACTCAGGTAGGCTGTGGTGTTTATACGAAGCTCAATTGGTACTAAAGGGCCCAAAGTGTGCCAAGAAAATATTCTCCACACCATTACACCACCAGCACCAGCCTGAACTGTTGATACAAGGCAGGATGGATCCATGCTTTCAAGTTGTTGACACCACATTCTGACCCTACCATCCGAATGTCACAGCAGAAATCGAGACTTATGAAGTTACGAAGATGAATGGAAGCTTGGAACAACATGAGGGTGAGTTATTATTCATTCATTCTTTTTCTTTTCGGCTCAGTCCCTTTATTAATCAGGGATCGCCACAGCGGAATGAACCGCCAACTTATCCAGCGTATGTTTTACTCAGCGGATGCCCTTCCAGCCGCAACTCAACACTGGGAAACACCCATACACTCTTGCATTCACACACATACACCACGGTCAATTAGGCTTATTCAATTCACCTATAGCACATGTGAGGCGATCGTGCGCCACCGTGACACCCCGGTGAGTAAATAATAACATTAAATTCATTTTGGGGTGAACCAAACCTTTCATTCGTTCTACCTCTCATCTTAAACTTCTGAAATATTTTCAAAACTGATTTTTAATAGGAAAAAAAACTAAGCACGACAACTTTTTGCATGTTTTTAATTGTCTGCAATAATTAGGAGTAACAAACATAAAATACAATTTCATCAGTTAAATAAGAACCCTTTTTCCGCTTGTTTTATATGAATAGAAGTGAAGGTTCAGACTATGATGAGCGAAGAGCACAGAATCAGTCAATATACAAATGAGGTGCAGTAAATACACACTTACTAAATTCATTAGAAAACTATATCTGTTTGTTGATGCGTCAGCACGTTCATGATACGTTTAATGAATTATGCGATGCAGAGCACGTCCTCGCAAAAACCCCATCACTCTGTAAAGGAAAGAGTGTTCTTTGGGTTTACACAAAAACACGTTTGAGATTTAATTCACAACATGCCTGCACTTACAGTAAGCCGTGTCAATGTAAGCATTTTTGAATCCATACATATTTGACACGACAGAGACGGGACAAAGATTATAGACACATGCGAGTTTGACGAGACCAAACAGGAATAATTCAAAAGACACAGATTGTATTCTACCATATCAAAGCAAAAGCTTCTTTTGAGTCGTTATTAATGTATTAGAAAGATAACTTTTTCATTCATCTTTTGTCTTTCTCCTCTTTTTCTTGATGGGAAAAGGTAATGAGGTTTCAACGCTTGGAAGATGAAGTAGACTGGCTTCCTCCCTGGAAAAGAGACAACGAGCGTGAGGTAACTGTTACTGACAGAAAATATCCGTTGAATTAACAGTAATAAACCGGCAGTTGTGGTTGCCAGTATTTTACCATTAAAATACAATTCAAAATGTATAATTTTAACGTAAAACAACCTTATTTCATTAAATTATAACGTTTATACACCAATGTTTTGAAGTGCGACATCTACACGTCATATCCTTTGTTACACAGAATATACACAAACATATAGTTATGAGATGGTCAATATATATCCCAGGACATTTTTAAATCAAGACTTAAACACTATTTTTATTCTTTAGCTTTTACATGTGTGTAGATACTGTTGTAGTTTCATAGCTTAGATCTGTTTGTACATTTGTACACCACTTTGGATAGATTTTATTGTGTTTACCTTGCTGAAAAAACAGCTCAAACCAGCCTAAAGTGGCTGGCTGGTTTTAACTGGTTGTCCAGTCTGGTTTTAGAGGGGGTTTGGCCATTTCCAGGCTGGTTTCCAGCCATTTCCAGCCTAGTCTTAGCTGGTCAGGCTGGAAAATGACCAGCTAAAACCAGCTTGACCTGGTTTAAGCTGGACATAGCTGGTTTTGGCTGGGCTCCCAGGCTAGTTTGGCTGGTCAAGCTGGTTTTAACTGGTCATCTCCCAGCCTGACCAGCTAAGACCAGGCTGGAAATGGCCAAAACCTCTCTAAATCGGGCTGGGGGCTCAGGTTGGTTTAAGCTGTTTTTTCAGCAGGGTAAATGTGCTTTATAAATAAACGTTGTTGTTGTTGTTGTTATCAAATAACTTTTCCCACAAGCAGAGAAATATATTGAGTCTTATATAAAGAAGACATTCAGTGCCATTCACACAACTACAAAACACTATCATGGTAACAGATATAAAATTAAAATAACGGAATAAATATAATTTATGATTAACATTTGATGCAACATAAAACTCTAATGTGACTCTAAACTGATGGGAAAAAGCTATAAAGAACCCTAATGTCAACAAAAAAGCATAAAAAGTGAAATGTCATGCAGAGAACTGTGGGATAAGTCAATATTTTTGGTTATTCATTGTATATATTAAGCAATCTTACTGTTATCCAGGTTACGGATTTCTACTGTAGCACTTTTACGTTTTTTTATCATTGAAATCACCGGCTTTTTTTTTCTTTTTTTACAGTTTTAGATGTTTGTTTTATTAATAGTTACCATTTTGAAGATCCGAGTTAGGGTGCCTTGACTCTCTCCACGTCCCTTTTGTCCTTTAGTAGAGCTCTGTGATTTCTGCTCTCTCTGTTGATAAAACACACAGGGTTGTGGGATACTGTCGTTGTTTATATGTTCATACTTGGAAGGTTTGCTTCAATTGCTTTGTAGTTTATTTTATTTAGGGCGAATGCTTATTCAAGAAATCTAAAGACATTGATCTCTGTCCATTTCCAAAGTGACTCTGTTGTCGTTTGACTGAAATATGAACAATGACCAAGACACTGGACACAGTGTCTCAAGATGTGCCCATAAAAAGGTCCGATTTTTTCCTTGTCCTACAGTCACAGTGTTGCAGATTACAGTTCAACACATTGGTGATTTCAGAATTGCGGGATTGCCTACATTTTGTTGCATCTCCAAAATAAATCTTATATTATATTTCATCATATTATATTTAATCGTATGTTGTTTTGGTCTTTAAATTTAAGTGTGAATGCAAACCAAACCAGGAACCTTAATGTGTCATTTAATTAACAAACAACAAGAAACAAACTACAAGACGCTCTTTGAAACATTTTCATATTGCAGGTCTAAAAATGAAAAAGTATTTATAAATAAAATAAGTAATTATAAGTAGATGATAAGGTGAGATCAGATGTAGAAATACAACATTGCCTATAGTTTTATTGCTATGTAAGGATAGGTTAACTGTGATTTTTCTGTTTCAATGAAGACTGAAGAAGATCAATTATGAATCAAATCAAATAATAAATGGACATTATAAATGATCATTAAATGGAACCACATGTATGAAAAGCAAAGCAGGTTGATGTGCTTTTAAGTTAATTCATTAAGTCATTAATTTCAAGTACAAATCCTCTATCCCATGCACAGGTAAACAATCCTGAAATATGAAAAATCATACCCAACAATACCAAAAAATCATGATCATAACCGCTGTATCCTACCAAAATCTCAGATGGCCAGAGAGTGATTCATCTTTTATACGTTTTGACTGAATAATGTGCACCTTTTGTAAAGCTGCTTTGGAACAGTAATTGTGAAAAGCGTTATACAAACAAAGATGAATTGATTTGAATTGAAGAAATTGTCAAAGTTACATATTATACTGCTTTTTTCCATAATATGCAAGTAAAATCACCTCATTCTCAAATCACAAAATTGGATTCCATTTTGTGATTTGTGAATGAGGTGATTTTAAATGAATAATATGGGGGGGGGGAAAGCATTTTAGAAGGCTCGTTTGCTAAAATGCTCAAAATCTCTTCATCTGAAAGTGAATCAATCTGAAATCTTCTGAAAAGAGCATTTTTCTCAGCCTTCCATGTCTATGTTCAGTTATTTTACTTTAAAGGCAATGGCAAGAACCTCTTCTTTCCCATAAATGTGAAATTATTGAACCTACACACAAGAGCCTGTGGAAAAAAAATGCTAATTTTAGAAGAAAATTTCAGACTGGCTTACTTCCCTCAATGATTGAACAATTATATTGATTTTAATATGTAGTTTTAAGCCCATGTCCAATAATGAAACATTGGAAGAACTAGTTTATCAACCCAAACCTCAAGTGTGACAATTAAGGTAAGTTTTTACTTAGTTTGAGGAATATTTTGGTATGTATGCCCAAGTGTTAAATAATTTCTAAGTTTGAGAGTTTAATAAATGTAAGCAACATTTTTGTATATAGCATTAAACACAATAATTTAATAAATGCGATTTTATAGCGCAAGGTAGCCTGAATAGCAAGAAGCACTGTAACACCTAACTACATGCGACGCGGCGTCACAACACATGATAAAAGTATCTTTTTTATGTTAAAACAAGTTGTCCTAACTATTTGCAATGTCGACGCGCTAAATTTCTACTTTAGAAACAGCTTTAATTTTAAAACAGGATAAACTGCAAAAACAGTGTCACCTCAGGTACAGATGATGCGCTTTATTCAGTGATAAATGCTATTAATGTGAGCTTGAATTCTATTTTACATGACATTTATTGCTATACTATTTAATGCCGAAGCAGTTAATTTACCTCAGACCAAAAAAAAAACATTTTCAGTGATTCTGTGAAAATCGTTTAGAGGCAAATTCATACAAATTCGTGTGAGTTCAGTCATATGAAAATGTACGATTTTAAAAGGAGAATTGGCACCCAGCCTCGCCCCTAAACCCTACTGTCATTGGGGGATCAGCAAATTGTACTAAATTGTATGAATGTGATTGTACGAATTCATAGGAATTACCCACTAAATCAAAAAGTTAGGAATTTCCATGAGATTGTGTTGGAAACACTGCAATACCTAATTACATGCGACGCAGCGTGCGCGAAGTGATAAAAGTATCTTTTTCATGTTAAACGATTTGTCCTAACCATGTGTGATGGCGACGCATGAAATTTCTATTTTAGAAACAGCTTTTATTTCTGCGACGTCACAGCAAAACAACCACAAAAACCTCAGGTACAGATGATGTGCTTTATTCAGTGTTAAATGTTACAAATGTGAGCTTGAATATCATTTTACGTGACATTTATTGCTATAATATTTAACGCAGAAGCAGTTAATTTACCTCAGACCACGGGAAAAAAGCGTTTGAAAATTAAAGTCAGTGATACCGTGCAAACCTACAATATCAGTACTCTTACTATGTACTTCGAATACTGTTATATTGGTTTAACATGTATTAATTAGATTATAACCCTTACCATTTCATTGGGAGTGAGGCTGATAGCTATTTAAATATTGCCATTGCAGCCTGATCTCATGAGGAAATGTAACTATTTTACATTCTGTCAGTTTAGTGCGAATTCGTACGAGTTCAGTCGTACGAAAATGTAAGATTTTTAAAAAGGAGGCGTGGCACTAAACCCCGCCCCTAAACCCAATCGGCATTGGGGAATGAGCAAATCGTACGAATGAGATCGTACGAATTAGCCGCTGAATCAAAAAGTTATGAATTGCTGTGAGATTGTGTTGGCTTTTGTGTCTCGTCACGTTTGTTCGCGTGTGGTTAAAACACTGTGTAACTGTTTCATACTATTCATTCTATTTCATATGCTTGTTTGAGAATTTAGTATTATAAATTTTTATTTAAAGTGCATAGACGAATTACCAACCTACGTCACACATGACGTCACACCGGTCCCCGGTTGCAAAAAGAGACCGGTGGCAATAGTAAACATGTCGTGTTGTGCAGTAGGCCAAATGCCAAAAACTTAACATAATTAAGACGACCTAATTAAAAATGCTGGACTCTTTTGATTGCAGAAATGATTTCAGCAAAAACGGTTACATATGGTTAGTTAAACTGCGGACACTGAATGCTGAATTAAACGTGAAAGCCTAAGTTATTAAGGTAAAGTTGGTTTTATATTCACACATTCATTCAGTGACAACTTGTGACACACTCCCTATATTGTTTACCACGGCACTTTGAATATTCGGTCTGAAATAACCTGCAAGTGTGACTTGAAAACACCATTAACACTGTTTATTTGACTGTGAACAATGTTGCACTTTCATAGTCAATGGCTCCTAATATGATTTCAATATTTAGAGTTTGCCAATAATACTTTTATGAATTATTAAGGAGAAAGTCCGAATGTGCGAATATAAAACCAACTTTACCTCCTGTCAGAATGCAGTGGTTTTGCTTGCTGATGATTACCCAGGCCTTGTATAACGTTAGCTCTGTCTTCTTTCCTTGTCTTTAGCTAGGCAGAACCTCGGTTTTTAGCACTACATAGTTTTGAATCTGGTAATCATGGAACATTATTTATTGCACATGACCACATCTTGTTAAACACTTGGAGCTTCAATGAGATTTTATAATTGGGGCTGGATGCTTGGTCATTTCGTCTTTTCCAATATCCATTGGGACTGTGCTATCGCAAATGGACCTGTCAGACGAATGCCGCTCACTTTAACGTTAATTTTGCCGAATCACTGTGCTTATCACTGGTGACAAGCTGTTATAATACTCTGAAAGCATTATGTAAATAATATATACAATATGTAATCAATATATCTTATTTCTAAGACAACAACAAACTCTGTACCGCATCGGATGTCATTCCCTAGCTGTAAATACTAGAACTCTCGTTTTTTATCTGCCACCTCCCTGCGCGCGCATTCTGAATGTTTACAAACATGGTCATTCGTCTATAGGCAAGTGTTTCTTTGTGAGTGATGTTTGATTTAAGCCCTACATGGTGCCTCAATCCTGAATTATTTTATAAACAACAGTGTATATGTGACAAACAGGGAATCCGTTACGCAGTGGGATTAAAAATATGAGTCAGCATATCTCATTTTCTGTCATTTTCTCGAATAATTTTAACGTCAGAAGATTGAGACTTACCCTAGATTTGGGGGTAGAGGGAGAAACCTAATTAGAAAAAAGGGAAACTACAATGAGAATCATCAAAAAAAAAATAATAATACATTTTATGGCAGATTGAATATAGAGAAAGAGAAGAAAGAGAGAAATACGAACAATGGTTCTGAGAAAGTGCATGACCGCGTTCTCATCTGGGCGGCGACGAGGAGATGCGCTCGATCTCTGGGGCGACGAGGATAAACCACCACGAAAAGACCCCTGCGATGAAGACCAGACCACATTTCTGACATTTCAGCATTTCATCACATTCAAAATAAAAGATTGGGTTTAGAATTTCAAACAAAATAGACTCTCTAACATAAGTTAAAGTGAGTTTTTTTCATTGTAGTTTACTTCATTTATTTAATGTAATTTAGCTTGAGGATATTTACTAGCTGACATTATATAACGATTAGTCTTCATTACTTAAAGTCTTTAGTTATGTTTTATTACTTGAATTATTTGTTCAATGCTGCTGAGACAGATTTCTATTGACAAAAAATGACTTACGAATTTCCACCCTGCTGAAAAAAACAGTATATGCTGGTAAGGTATGTTTTTATGCTGGTCTTGCTGGTTTCAATGGTGGTCTCAATGCTCGTCTTGCTGGTTTTAATGCAAGCATTGAAACCAGTATACCAGCTTCAAACCACACTTTACCAGCTGTTTTTTTAGCAGGGCAGTATCCACTGTGGCGACCCCTGGTCAATTAAGGGACTAAGCCGAAAGAAAATCAATGAATTTTGATTCAGTTTTATTACAAACACTTACATTACCATAGGTGGTAGGGTTGCCAGATTGCACTACAACTATGTTTGGTATTGTACGTATAAAAAAAATCAACAATATATTTTTACTCGCAGTTTTTTTGCTGTATATGTGCAGTACATGTACATAGTGTACACTTAAAATATCACATAAATATCCATTTACCCCTTATAATGCATTCTGATTAGCTTTGACCTGAAGAACAGACAGATAACTTTAAAAATTGTAAAAAAAATAAAATAAATTTTTGTGTGCAAATTTATATAAGATTTTTAACAAATTGTTCTGAAAACTATATTCTCTTATAAATGAAACATGCTGTATAAGATTTATATCAAATAGTTCTGAAAACGATATTCTCTTATGTTCACTTATGATTCTCTTGTGAATGAAACATGCTGTTGGACACCAACATCCATGCGCAAAGGATCATGGGTGTCCAGAAGTCTCCATTCGTTATAATTTTCAAGATCCTTCAATTCAGAAGGGCCAGTTTTGAGCACTTTGGTTTTGGAACAACACTTCAATTCGGCGGCCATGATTGTTTTCACCCCAAAGTGCCCATCGGAGGGCGATATAAGACATAAAAAGGCTCAGATACCTGAGAAATATTTAGTAGGTCTGGTAATTGGTAAAAAAAATTGTCTGGGATTATTTTGTTTTTAAATCAGCGCACACACAACTTTCTTGTTGTCAGAATACAGCCCACCTGCGATCGTATCAATTCCTGTCTCACTTTTTACGCAGAGATTCTTCCTAGTGAACTATTGTGTAATGCCAATTTATTGTGAGAAAGAAACATTGATTGGATGGGTTTAAATGAGATGAGTTTTATTTTGAGATGTTGTAATGTGGTGCTGGACAAGCTCATACGGTGCTTAACATATATGCGCACACCCCTCACAAATCTCTCATTTAAATTCATATTTTCTATAGGAAGGTTTACAATATTATATTTATGCAAATACATTAATTTAGTCAGTACTGAAGCCAAATCTGGAGCTGATCTAACAAAATAACTTATGATAACGGTCCAAAATTAGTACACCCAAATTTATATGGTATGCAAAACTATTAAATAATATTGTAAAAAGAGCAAAATTCAATAGAAACAAAAAATGTGCATGAATTTAAATGTATTATCTTTCAATTTTTAAAGATGTTTGATGACAAATATTATTTTAATTAATATATCAGTTTAATAAATCTGTTTTGTTCAAATGCACCAAAATATATTAACTATATTCACTGAGAAATGGATAAAAATATTAATTTTCACAATGGGGTGTACTCATTTGAGCTGTATAACCAAACTGTCAGTGTTAGTAACTTTCTAGTAATAATAAAAAGTTTGGTTAGTTTATTTTGGTGTGTTTGATAAAAGTTGGACTGGTTCATTTTAATGGGCAAAGTTGATAAACCTGTAAACAATTGCCAATCTGTAACTGACAATGAGTAATGTTGGTAACGTCATTCATTTAACGACATCAGCATTTCTAATTGTTCAAATCAATAGGATAAAACTTACCTGTCGTGATGACATCTTTTCTAGATTTTAGTGTATACAGTTGAGGTCAGAATTATTAGCCCCCCTGAATTCTTGGCCCCCTTTTTATTTTTTTTTCTCCAATTTCCAAAGATTTTTTTCAACACATTTCTAAACATAATAGTTTTAATAACTCATTTCTAATGTGATTTATTTCTAAACTGATTTATTTTATCTTTGCCATTATTTGCCAGTACATAATATTTTACAAGATGTTTTTCAAGACACTTCTATACAGCTTAAAGTAACATTTAAAGGCTTAACTAGGTAAATTAGGTTAACTAGGCAGGTTAGGGTAATTAGGCAAGTTACTGTATAACGATAGTTTGTTCTGTAGACTATCGGAAAAAAATAGCTTAAAGGGGCTAATAATTATGACCTTAAAAAGGTTAATAATAAATTAAAAACTGCTTTTATTCTAGCCGAAGTAAAACAAATAAGACTTTCTCCAGAAGAAAAAATATTATCGGACATACTGTGAAAATTTCCTTGCTCTGTTAAAAATAATTTGGGAAATATGTAAAAAAGAAAAAAAAATTCAAAGGGGGGCTAATAATTCTGACTTCCACTGTACATGTCTTGTGTGCAAATATGCAGAGCTGAAGTATAATATTCTTCTATAAGACGCTTGTGGTTTTATTTATCACTTAAACTTAAGGTCTTCCACCCGGTGTCCTGACATTTTATCCTAGCCATCAGATTATGCTACCAACACTGTATTTAAATGGTTCTGAGGTTGGCGTTAGATATTAGACAGGTTAGGGCAATGTTACAGCTTCATATCACACTACTCCACATTAACATTCACGCTGGTAGAACAATCTGATGGGTAGCCCCCCTGATGGGTAGCAGATTGGGTCATCAAAATGTGCTACTTTTTGAATAGGAGGTAGGACAATCTGACAAAATAGGACAAATCGACAGAACACCGGCAACTAATATTTAAACATAAAAAAATTTACCTGGCCAACTGAGATTAAACATGGAGATCATGATTTTTCAGTAATAATACATCATGTTTACCACCTTTTGTTGTTTGCTAGTAATAGTGCTCTTGGCCCCAGAAATGGTCCTGCTTACATTTGTCACACATATTCTTCTTACATTAAAATACTAAGCATCTCATTATTTTTCATGATTCGTAAAATGAGTGGTGGATGAAGATTATTGGTAGTGGCAACTTGTTATATTCAATTCAAAAAATCACTTTCCCGAACTCTCACATTCAATCTGCCCAGTTGGTGGAATGAACTCCCTAACTACATCAGAACGGCAGAGTCACTTGCTGTCTTCAAGAAACGACTAAAAACTCAACTATTTAGTCTCCACTTTCCCTCCTAATCTGTAACTGCCTCTCTGGCTATACCACTAACTGTACTCTCTCTCTCTCAAAAAAAAAAAAAAAATTATAATAATAATTCTAATGCTTAGCTTCTTAGACTTGACACACCTGAAACTTGTCTATAGCACTTGTTCACTGCTGCTCTTATAGTTGTGTAAATTGCTTCCTTGTCCTCATTTGTAAGTCGCTTTGGATAAAAGCGTCTGCTAAATGACTAAATGTAAATGTAAATTGAGCTAAAAAAAGGAGAGTGTGGCTTGATTTTTAGGATTGAGATTCTAATTACAGATTTATATCTATATTTCTACTGCAGCATGATACATATTTCAGTTTATATATGAAATTCTTGTACAATCCTACATGACTAAACGACTAATACATCCTTTACATTCTTCTGTGCTTATTTGTTGTACACAACATAGTAAAAAAAAAAAGCTGAAAATCCCAAAGACGTTTGAAGGGCTCAGATCAATTGTTGATCAATTCAGGTATGAAAATATAGTCATCTTTCACAAATTAAGCCCATTGAGTCTGCTTTATCATCCTGGAATATCACCATGGCATGTGTCATCTAATAGGTTATAAAATAAATTAAAAAAAAAAAAACAAAGCAAAAATTAATAACTCCAGTAAATATTTGTTTTCTTTCTTTATATATAATTAAGTGTGGATTAACAACACAATCAGTCCTTGAATCACACAAAATGAAAGATTTTCATGTTTTTTTTTTCTATGTTGTTGACCTAAAAGTGTAAGTCCTATTGTTTGCATGTTTTTCTTTGTAATGCGACCAAATTAATTATTAAAAATAACACAAAATATACATCTCATTGAATACCCTTTTGTTCAAATTGCAATGTGTGTAACACCAAATTTAAATGCTGAATATTCATGTTGGTGTGTAAAGTGCTTACAGTTTCAGTGCAATTCAATGATAAGATGAATCAAAAAACATCTGTTTTCTAATTGTTGATTTGTTGCACCTGTGTGTTAATTGCTTAACCAAATCCAGACGGTATCAAAGTCAGATACATTACTATGATCATACAGTAGCACAATTTTCAACACGGCCCTTCGTGGCCAGTGAAGAGCTCAATGCTGATGGTCAACAATGGCCCAACACATCATGATTGAAGCAGCTGAGATTGCTACACACATCTAAACAGCTAGAAGGATCCTTGTGCAGACATTCATCAATAAGATGAAAGACCTTTACCAAATTGATCTCCATGCTTTCATAGACTCTGTGATCTCAGCCAGGTCCATTGCAGTACAGTACATGTCTTTCTCCAAGGAGAAGAAGCCAGCTTAAATTCGAATAGGATTTTGCTGATTATACTGTTAGATTAGATTCAATTGTTGGTCCTTTTTGATGCAAGACGTAACCTGTTCAAGCTTGATGCATGAGAACCAGTTAGGTTATGTCTTGTATTTTTAGCTTAGCTGAGAACCATTTAGCTGAGAACCATAAGCCTGAGCTTAGTTATGTTTCCATCCGCCTATTTTGTATTGAAATGTTCAATATGGCATCTCCAGTTTCCTCTCACAGCTCAATGTAACTTCCCCTTGCGTTCTTTCACACTTTTTCCCCACCCTGTTCCTGAAGACACACCATTAGTACACATTTTTGAATGTTTCCTAACAAAACACACCTGATTCAACTTGTCGGCTTACAGGAACAGGCTTGGGAAATTCTGCTTTACACTGTTATTAAGATGTGTATTTGCTTTGCTAAATCCGGGCTCACACTGCAGGAGCTCAGGCTGATTTAAAGGGATAGTTCAGGCAAAAATGGAAATGCCTTTAACCCTGAAGTGGATTCAAACCTTTATGAATTTCAAAAGAAGATATTTTAAAGAATGTTGTAATCTAGTAAGCATTGACACCCTTATTATAAGGACGTCTATAGCTACCAGTTTCCAAAATTCTCCAAAGATTATTTGGAACAAGTGAAAGGTAAGTAAAGTGTGGCATGGTGGCTCAGTGGTTAGCACTGTCGTCTCACAGCATAAGGGTCGCTGGTTTGAGTTCCGGGTGCTCCGGTTTCCCTCACAATCCAAAGACATGCGCTATAGGTGGATTGCATGAGCTAAAATAGCCGTAATGTATGTGAGTGTGTGGGTGTTTCCCAGTGTTGTGTTGTGGCTGGAAGGGCATCCGCTGCGTAAAACATGTGTTGGATAAGTTGGCGGTTCATTCCGCTGTGGCAACCCCTGATTAATAAAGGGACTAAGCCGAAAAAGAAAATGAATGAATGAAGTGAAAGGTAAGTAAAGTGCGGCATGGTGGCTCAGTGGTTAGCAATGTCGTCTCACAGCAAGAGGGTCGTTGGTTCGAGTTCCAGGTGCTCCGGTTTCCCCCACAGTCCAAAGACATGCGCTATAGGTGAATTGAATAAACTAAATTGGCAATAGTGTGTGTGTGAGTATATGGTGGTTCACAGTACTGGATTGCGGCTGGAAGGGCATCCACTCCATGAAACATATGCTGGAATAGTTGGTGGTTCATTCCGCTGTGGTGACCCCTGACAAATAAGGGACTAAGCAGAAGGAAAATGAATGAAAGGTAAATAAATGTACAATTTTTGGGTGAACTATCTCTTTAATCTACTATTTAGCCCCCCTGTCCATCTCAGGAAGTCCAGTGGCCCAGATTATATGGTTATGCAAATTTACACCACAAGGATGTAGCCCAATTTGAGGCTTTTTTTTCCTGAAATAGACTTTATTTATGCAATGTCAGTAATGTGATTACAGAGTTATGTGATTACTTCACTGCTTCCAAACCCCCAAACCAAACTTATAGGTCTGTGGTCTCCCGAGTTTGTAAAGTTCCTCTATAATGGCACATAAAAAATGCTAATCATTGTTTATTGCAGGGGTAGGGACCCTATGGCCCGGGAGCCACATGTGGCTCTTTGACCAAAAATATGGGGTTCTCCAGCTGTTTTTCTTCAATAATATTCAGATTTTTAAAAAAATACAACTGTTACTAGAAATCAGTTTCCTATTGAAAATACAATTACAATTCCCTTTATATTGTATTTTCTACAGCAAAAGGAGTAAGAACTCGGTTTACAGTGAAAGGGCGTTTCAACCAATGCGACCAAGTTATATTTCTTACATTTCTATGGTAATTTACATTTCTATTGTAACCCCACACACGTAAATTCAAAGATTCATGAGTGACGATGGCAAAAAGAAAAAAAATCTGTAAATTGTCCTTTCTTATTAGACCTTTTTCTTGGAACGCAAATTACCCATTATGCTTTGCGTGTATGCCCAAGGAGAATGCTAAGAACTTCCGGTCGTCAGCTGATGTGTGTCACATTTGGACAGCTTTGAAACCATAGTTTTAATTTTACTTGCATTTATCATCTTTAAACTGATACTGTTGTCGATCAGCACCACCTCCTGGACTGATCATTTTAAAAATGTGATCTAATAGGATGGAAAACAACTGCTGTGAGACATTTTCCCCTCTTTGTCAGATGGCATCTTCTGCTGTTTAAATGAAGCCTAGTCATAGCTAAAGACACCTGCACTGTCCCACTAACACACTGATTTAATAACTGTGACAAAGTGAAAATAAATTGACATTTTGAAATGACAGAAAAACACAAACCGTGGTGAATACAACACACTAAATGAAACAAACGGCTCACGATTAGAATGACCACGCAAATCAGCCAGCAGAGTATCAGTAACGGACTTTTATTGGTCATTTTTGTAAATTGCATGACTTACATACCTTTAAGTTTCATGCTAGTAATCTGGTTTGCTCTATAATGCACTGAAGTATTGCGTGTGTGTGTGTGTGAAGAGCTGCTGAGCTAACAGCTGACAGGCCAGGGAAAACACACACACACACACTGTATTTCTGACGGCAGACATGTGAACTAGGAGAACGTTTTTCTCACGCACTTGAATCTGACAGATTATAACGGCTTTAATACACACCTTTCAAAGTTGTGTGTCACAAAAACACTCCGTAATCCACTCAAAAGGCTATTGAAACCCATTGAAGCACAAATTTCCAGTTATAAAGGCTGTAAACGGAAGTTTATTGCATCTAAGGTCAGAAATTCTTTTGGTTTCTCATACATTTAAAATCATCAATTTCTCAGAGTCTAAAACTATTTGAAGATGTTCTCTTCCAAAACACCTCTTTTTTTTTCTGAGAGTCTCTGCTTTGCTCTGATTGGTCAGATGCTCTAGTTTTGATTGGTCTACTTGCTTACAGTGCATATCAGAAAGGAACTGTCACTCTCATATTCAACAGGAGGCTTCTTTCATTCAGAACTCTGTACACAGTAATCAATCAGTAACACTTTAGAATAATGGTAATTAGTTAACCGCTTAATGCCCAAGGTGTTTTTTTAACATGCATTTTTATTCCCTTCTGCTATTTGGGCTTATTGGAACCTAATTAGATTAAAACCTAAGTATCATCTTTTGATATGATGTACTTTTAGAGAAAAATGATGTCCACATATGTGGACTCGTGGTCCGAATTTACATAAAACTCTTTTTCCTGACAGTTTTTCAATGCATTAATAGCACGTACATATTTTTTGAACAAGTTATGACTATCAGAGAGTAATTTTTTGCCCATTTTGGACAGTTAAAAGTAGGTTTTGAGACATTTTATATGCTGCAAAACAGTTGCAGGATGACACTGTATGTCTGTAACAAAATATAAAACATTCAAAGTATTTTAAATAGCCACTTAAGAGCTAAAATGTGCTGTCTACGTATGTGGACAAGCCCTAGGAGGTTAATGTTATTTAATGTATTTTCTAACATTAACAATGTTTAAATATTCTTGTAAAGCATGAATCATAGTTCAGCATGTACTAATGCAGTGTTTCTCAACCACGTTACTGTAGGACCACCAACACTGCATGTTTTAGGCCCCGTTTACACTAATACATTTTAGTTTTAAAACGCGTAAGTTGTGCTACGATTACACCTTTCGTCCACACTACGCAGGATTTTTCGAGCCCTTTCGAGCGTCTTCGTTTTAAAACGCTGCTGTTCCGTGTCAGTGTGGATGAGGGAAAACGGAGACATCTGAAAACGGAGGCGAGGCTGCAGACATTCCCCTATTTGACTAGGTTTTTTTCCTCAATATTAAGTGCACAAAGTTCAGTCTTGCACCCTTACCATAAGTTCAGACTTCGCAAGATACTCCTGAGGACACGTCGAGGAAAAACAGTATACTTTATAACGTCATTCGCATCATCCTGGCTACGTTGCTTCATCTTAACAATAAAATGAAAACATGATATGAGAAACAGCCTGTTTTCATTTTGATATTAACTTAACAGACGCTAAAAATGTTAAGGTATCGTGCAGCTTCATATTTAGATGACCGTCGTCTTCACTGTATACATATTTCTAACAAAACGGAGCCTATAACAGAACTGCCTCCTTTCAATTTCAGCGAAAAACTATGAAACACACCCCATCTCTTTTGCTGAATATCAGTTTTAATAATAAATAATGGCTATTATAAAAGTATAACGTACAATAAGTTTACACAATATAGGAAATAAAGGCAAGCAGTCAGTCAAATGTGCAGAATCAGTGTACGTGGTTGCATTAATTAATATAGTAACTTCTCTTTGCGCTCAGCCAAAACACGTTACCGAAGAACATGTAATAGATTCAATATTAGATGAGACAAGATGAATTAAATATCTCGTTTGACAACTATAGTGAGATGAAATCCAGCAGAAGACCCTTGATGAACTGTCCGACATGCGCTGCTCTCACCCAGGGAGCTGTGCTCAAAGCACCCGCTCAGACGTGCACATACGTTGCAGCGCACGCCAAAGTGTGTGCGCGGTCACATGATGTGCGTTTTCAGCGGTGTAGTGTGGACGGAGATCTGTTCAGAAATGCTAGATGAAATGCCAGTGTGGACATGGATCGTTTTCGTTCTAAAACGCCGTTTTAAAACTAAAGCGCATTAGTGTAAACTGGGCTTTAGATGTCTCCTTTGTCTGTCACACCCATTACGGGTCTTTTAGTCTCTGTTAATGGGTTGATGATCTGAATCAGGTGTGTTTGGTTCATTCATTCATTCAGAAAGGCTCTGAAAGCATGCGTCTGTTACTGAAATGTGACCTCCGGTGGACAGTAGCAGATTCAGTTCCACATGAGGTTATTAATTAGCAAATAATATAAATATTCCAAATGTAAACATTAGGTGAGCAGGTTACATTATAACCGCGTGTCCTAAGAACACGCTTCGTGACGAGATACGCAGTGATGAGCAATTTGGCTGTTTGCACCAGACAAAACATGACAGAAATTTAAATACAGCCATTCAGAAGCACAAACTTTGCACTCACTCACAAAATGGTAAGGTTTATTATCTATTAAATACATATTAACCCTCTTTAACATTATTAAATGTACATGCTGAATCACGTGTTTAGTTCTAAAGTTCAATTTCAAACGGTTTATTTTAGGTGAACTATCTGCTGCTGCTTTCAGTAGTATGGCAATAAATGTCATGTAAAATGGCATTTAAACTCTCATTGTTAGCATTTAACACTGAATAAAGCACATGAGGTTTACCTGAGGTGATCATTGTTATAGTTTTCCGTTGTTCACCTGTGAGAAATAGAAGCCGTTTCTAATAAATCAATTCAAGGTGTTGGTTAGGACAAAAACTCCTTTTAATATGGAAAATATTCCTTCTGTCGGGTGCCATTGCTTTTATTTAGAACATGGTTTAAATCACTCGCTCTTGTCCTCAATCTGGCAACCTGCGCTTGCATTTGTTTTGATCCAGGAGTGCAATACCTAGTTCAATCACTGGGTGTCAAACTTGCATACTGCACCCTTAATTTTTATAATCATGCAAATTGTACTCACTTTTGTTTTTTTGTTTTTTTAATAAAAGTATAAACTAATCACTCTTTCCAATACACCTTTATTATATTAGTTTTTTCCAGCTTTTCTGTATCTAGCAAAATGAGATACAGTGAAACAAATCTGGACTTCCAGATTCCAGTGTGTCTTCTAAATTCAATACAAGCAGTAATTGTAGATTTTATAGACTTAATGAAGCACCAAATATGTAATATTATAATAATTACAGTAATTATTTGAAAACAGACATGCTAAAATAGTCTGACACTAAAAAGTGATTTGTTGACTTTAAAAAAGTGAGTACAATTAGCATAACTATAAAAATTAAGTCAACTTAACAGTTCCAAGTTACAATGGGTTTACTTACAATATTTTTGTAAAGTAAACTTGTTGCTTTTAAGGCAGTTGGTTTACTCACTTTAAGTGACTAACCACTTTTTATAGTGTACATACACTGTAAAAAAAAAATACAGGGTTTCCACGCAATTCATTTATGTCATTCCAACACAAATCTATTAAGTTAACTTAACAAATTTAAGTGGATTAAGCATAAAACAAGTTGTCCCAAAAGAATCTCAAAAATTGTGTCGTTTCAGCTCATTTTAAATAAGTAGCTTGAACAAACAAAAATAAGTGTCGAAAAAAAAAAGTGTCGATCGATAAAGAAATGAAGCTGGAATTCCTGACGACTTATTTCAGGAGTTCAGAATGAATCAGTTTTTTGGACTTCGATCTTTAAAACTTTGAAGACATTTTACGTTCACTGTAAAAAAAAAAAATCCTGGGTTCCACACAATTCCTTAAGGTTGTCCTGACACAAATCGATTAAGTTAACTGAATCGTTTTTACACGTTTAAGTTGATTGAACGTAAAACATTCAAGTTGTCCCAAGAAAAACCTTTAGAATTGTGTTGTTTCAACTTATTTTAAAAAGTCGTTTAAACAAGCAGGAAAAAGTCATTTTTAACAGCTACATTACACACTGCATGATAGGTAATACAGTCGTCCCTCGCTATAATGCGGTTCACCTTTCGCAGTTTCACTGATTTTTTGAGTGAAATCTGACTTTTTTATAGCACATTGTGTTCTGCATCCTGATTAGCAAATTGTGTTCTGCGTCCTGATTGGCTGTAGTCCTCCGTGCCGCGTCCTGTACAGTACAGAATATGTTCCGGTTTCCAAATTTACATACACCTTCGGCTGCTAGCAGTGTGACAGATGCTAACCATCGCACAAGAAGTTGACTTTTGGACATGCTAAATGTAGAAGTTACGCGGCTGCAGGGCGCCATTACAAAATAAGTAAATCTTCGGTTCGTTACATAAAGAAGGAGAGAATAACATAAGGACAACAACAGCAATACAGAACTTTTAGAAAGGTGTGAAAGAAATGATAGTAAAGATTCTTGAGGTTAATATACCAATGTCTCCTTTAATATTTTATTTCATTTATATCCCAAGGAGATTAAGGTAAAAAAGACAGAGCATATATTTATGAATGTATGTATTCTGCAAGCGAAACAGCTTATTTCTTTAAATTGGAAAAGTATATGTGCACCAAATATAGGCCGTTGGCTGAAAGAGGTAGTAACAAACATGTCAATGGAAAAACTTATTTATATATTAAGAAATAAATACATCATTTTTGATAGAGTTTGGGTACCTTTTATGTTGTTTTTAAAAGGTGGTGTTTTGGGAAATGCCTTACTAGAAGTTTAGTAAAAGAAGTGATATTGTATTTTGATGTAAAATACTGAGAAGCCTTTTGTTTTGTTTGTTAATTTGTTTGCTTTATGTTATATCTGGCACATGGAAATGTGTATGTACAGTTGAAGTCAGAATTATAAGGCCCCCCCTGATTATTTTTTCCCCAATTTCTGGTTAATGGAGAGAAGATTTTTTTCAACACATTTCTAAACATAATAGTTTTAATAAGTCATTTCTAATAACTGATTTATTTTATCTTTGTCATGATGACAGTAAATAATATTTGACTAGATATTTTTCAAGACACTTCTATACAGCTTGACATTTAAAGGATTAACTAGGCAGGTTGAGGTAATTAGGCAAGTTATTTTATAATGATGGTTTGTTCTGTAGACTATCGGGTAAAAAAAGAAAAAATATAGCTTAAAGGGGCTAATAATTTTGACCTTAAAATGGTTTTTAAAATATTTAAAACTGCTTTTATTCTAGCCGAAATAAAACAAATAAGACTTTCCCCAGAAGAATAAATATTATCAGACATACTGTGAAAATTTCCTTGCTGTTAAACATCATTTGGGAAATATAAAAAATAAATAAATAAATCAAAAGGGGGCTAATAATTCTGACTTCAACTGTATATGTTAAAATATAATAAAAGGAATTGGGCGGAGGGGGGGGGGGGGATGACAGCAGCAAGAAGTTTCAACAAAGATGCAAAAACTGTTGTAAGCAAGACCATCAGAAGGATGGAGTCAGCTTTGTGGATCAGTGACTGCAGGAAAAATGTTAATGCCTGTCTGAGAAAAGTGTGTAGTGAGGAGTTTTACAGCCTTAAAACATCTATAATGATTGTAAAAAAAAAAAAATAAAGCAGACTACTTAGCAGATTTCGCCTATTGCGGGTTATTTAACAAGGTTTAAACAGGTTTGAACCCAATTGCAAATAAAGAGGGACCACTGCATTAAAAAAAAAAAACATAATAGGGGCACTTTAATATTTGAAAAAAATTGTCTGTTCTGAGCCAACTCCATTGATAGCGACCCATAAACTGAAAACATTCTGACACCCTCGTCTTCAGCATTTACACATAATCCTCTAACAACAACAGGCTTTGCGGATATTGAAAAATTAGATCTAGTGCTTGTTAGTTCAATGTTAATCATCTGGCAACCATTTTTACTGCATTTGCAGGAAGCCTTTTGAATCTATCTGACTAAGCTGAAAGTTTCACAAATAAATTTACCATGAACAAACAGCTCGTTTTAACGGAATATTGATAAAAAGATGTATTAAACAATGCCAATCTGAAACTGAACATTTTTAAAACTGATCTGACCTATATTTAACAGCCACAATACAGTAAAAATGTACTATTATTAACTTGTTCGGTGTTCATTTGTACCCACAGCATATTCATTTGTATTATTACTAGTTATAATAGTAGCTACTTATACTTTTTAAGCCCATCACATACTAAAACTTACTAATATCTGGATTTGTAATAATTTGGATTATCGATTATGACAACATTATAGATCGCTGAGTCCAAACTTTAATAAAACCTCACGCATTAGAGACTAATATATATATATATATATACATATATATATATATATATATATATATATATATATATATATATATATACATATATATATATATATATATATATATATATATACATATATATATATATATATATATATATATATATATATATATATATATATATATATATATATATATATATATATATATATATATATATATGGCTTTCAGTGAAGAGGCTTTAAAATTGCACGCATTGGGAAATACACCATTCAAATAAACTTGAAAATTGAACAAAACTCTTGATGTTTCACCCAAAAAGGCTAATTCGCTCATCATTTACTCATCCTCCACTTGTTTCAAACATGTTTGAGTTTCTTTCTTCTGTTGAACACAAAAGAAGATACTTTGAATAGTGTTGAAAAGCAGCAGCCATTGACTTCCATGGTATGTTTCGTTCCTACTATAGATGTCGATGCCTTCTGGTTTCTAACATCCATCAGACAATCTTATTTGCGGTCAAATAAGATTTAGAACAGTTCAAATGTGAGTAAATAGCGACAGAATTGTCATTTTTGGCTAAACTATTGCTATAACGACACTTTACCTTGGTGCTTTTGCAATTTCTAAACAAACAGACCAAAAAGTCAGTGTTCATGTTGTTAGACATATTTTAATCAAGCAACAAATGTCAAAAAAGCTCAAAGACAGGATCAGGCTTAGGTACAGCTTCAGGGTTGTTCTGGGTTACACAAACTCGTACAGAATGTTACAAACAACACAATCTATAGGGGTTACTAGTGAAGCATTAACGCTTACAGATCACATTGTTACATGAGAGAGATGATTAACCTGAGGCATTTTCAAAAGTCTGGTTGAAGCAGCAAAATGGAGGTCTGAGATCAACTGTTATACACCTGGAACTATGACAATTGTCACATTATAGTTCCTCATGAAATATTAGGTATATTAAAACTATTTAATAAAGGTTAGATGCTACAACACATGTTAGCAATTCAGCAAGTTTAGCTTTTAACCATCATTTGGCACTTTAAAATAAGGTCACATTACGTACATCACTGAGATCTCTTTTTCACATTTTCCCAAACCCCCCCCTATTTTTTTTTTTTTTGTTGTAAAGGTTAAGGCTCTGTAAATTGCATAACTGTGCAAGCATAACTGTTAAAGATCATTTCCAAAACTATGAAAAATTCATTTTAGGTACCAACTGCCTCATTTTGTACCACGGAAAACCCTGAGGTGCTCCCTCAATGCCATGGTGATGCTATAAGATAGCTTTAGATTCGAAAATGGCTATAAAATATATGATATTTATCAGTCGCATAAGAAAAAGCTCCAAGATATGTGGAAATTCTCGTTGTATTATACATAGTACCATTGAGTTTCTTTGTACAATATACCACGCGTACCATCTTTTGCT
Organism: Danio aesculapii; assembly: GCF_903798145.1. Lineage (NCBI taxonomy): Eukaryota > Metazoa > Chordata > Actinopteri > Cypriniformes > Danionidae > Danio > Danio aesculapii. The sequence goes on along the minus strand of NC_079450.1, from coordinate 49,564,016 downwards.
GGTTACCACAGAACTGTCAGTGAAAAGTTGTAAAAACACTAGATTTTGTTCCTGTACAGTTGTCTCAAATACATTTTATAAAATTCACGTTGTTATAAACAATTCTCACACTCCATCCTTAATCCCTGAATCACAGTAAAAATCCCATAACAAACCAAAATATTCAATACTGGATAATATAGATTTGCTTGTATTCGATTATTAAGATATCAAAAAATTAAAGGTGCTAAACAAACAAACAAAAAGAATACGACACAAATCGTTTACTGGTGGCGATCCGATAATAATCAAACAATAACTGCAGGTCAAGCAAATAAAGAACAGTAGTAAAGGCTCAAGTGAATGCTAAATTGAAACCAAGCCTGCTCAAATTCTCACCTTCCCCTTCTTCTTTTTCTCCCCTCCGAAGAACTTTCCGATCTGATCCATAACGGTAGGGTTCTTCTTAGTACGGCCCAGCCTGAATGTTGACTGCGAAGAGCTTGCAGATGCCATACTGAGTGTTTGCTCTAATCTCGGCAGCGGTGCTTTTTTGTCCCACAGAAATTGGAGTTAGGAAAGTTCTAGTTCTACTCGGTGCCCTCGGACTCGCACTCTGATCCGGCTCCGCCGTGCTCGTGGATAGTCTGCAGCTCGTCAGACTCCGAGGGACGGTCTTTGAAGGTGTTGTCCTCGCGACCTGGGGCATCTCGCGAAAAGAGGCGGACCAAATGTGGGCGTGGCCCCGAGGCATTAGGGTCGACTGTGTTCGGCTGGTTCCAGCTGCTGTGATGTACTTCAGCATTCATGGAGTCAGTCACCACTGGACTCTTGCTGGAGCAGCCATTGTTCTGGTTGAGGTCTGCCTCCCCCAGTCCTGCACACACACACACACACACACACACAACGGGAGTTATCTGACTGTCCACAGTAAGATCATTGTCATCACCTACCCCACCCCTCGACTAACAAAGTCCACTTTAAAACTATTCCATTGCATCGTCACCCTCTAGTATTAAATCTGAGAAATTACGATAACCTTGCACTGGTTATTGTATTAGCATTGATGGCTGTAGGTTTTTTCCTTTGACGTTAAAATATTTACAGATCTACAGCAGTGCTTCCTCAGGAGGTCGTCAGGTTTGAACCCAGTGCAAGAATACAAAGCTGCAACTGTACCACGCAACACAAGAGAATCTGAATTCTAGTGTTTCTTTACAGTGCTTCTTTGTCCAATCACAAAGTTATTGTAGAAGGACAAAGGAAACAGTGTGACTGTAATAACTTCCCTGGGCTGGATTTTATAAATTCTCTGCAAAGTGAAACTCATCTAATATCTGAAGTACTTGCAAGGTTGGGCTGGTTTGAATGACTCGTATACTCAAAAGTATAAGAGGACTAGTGAAAATTCTAAAGATCAGTTTTGGGTTTTGCATTTCCCAAATCATCACCAAATCTATAACATGGTTCAACCAAACATCAGCAAAATAGTCCTTTAGTTTGTGCTGCAAAATAAAATTGTACTGCTTTGGTTTTTCAGTTATTAAAATAATATTTATAGGTCATTCTGGAGGTCTCTCAGCCCTCCAGCTACCCCAAAATTCAGCCCTACCGTTTTTATGTGCTTTGTTTGTGCTGGTTTACGCTTTACCTTAAACAAGGCTAAATTTGGGTTGTCTGGGTTGTCAGTAAAAATCTAATAGGTAGACAATAGTCCAAATATAGACCCTTATTAAATAAAAATGAATGAATGACTACACTTGAAGTCTGTCTAATATCTGGACTATTTAGTCTATTGCAAGATGTCTGTTAGATTTTCACTGCCAGCCCAAATTTTGCCTTGTTTTAGCCAATATGTCAATGTTAGGATGTCTTTGAAACACAAAATTGCTTGGTATTAATCTCTTTCTAAAACAACCACAACAATAAAACCATTGATAAGTAAATAGAACTGACTGTATCATTGCAAATGGCACCTATCAAGCAGTGGGATAAAGTAGGCATTGAGTGAAAAGTGGTAAGACCTGGAATTTCATGTGTTGGAAGCAGGAAATCTGGGTAAGCAAAAACATTGACAGACTTTGAAAAGGGCCAAATAAAGATGGCAAGACGAGTGGGTCACAGCATCTCCAAAATGGCAAATCTTGTGTAGTTTTCCTAATTTGAAGTGGTAAGTCCCTTGAAAATTTGTGCAAAGAAGGGCAAGGTCATGGGAGACAAAAACTCTTTTATTCATGTAGGGAACAAAGTCTAGCCTGCATGATCCAATCAAACAGAAGAGCTAATACAGCTCAAACTGCTGAAAACCCTATTGCTTGACATGATAGAAAGGTACACCCATAAAGAAAGTTGACTGTGCCTGTACAGTTAAATCAAGTTTTCATTTCATCAGGTGCATAGCCAGATGTATGTCCGTCATTTACCTGTGGAAAATATGGTAGTTGGATGCACTATAGGTAGAGGAAAGGGTGCCAGAAGCACTGTTATGCTAGAAGCAATGTTCTGCTGGAAAGGCTTGGATCGAGGCATTAATGTGGATCTTACTTTGAACCATACCACCTACCTATAGATTGTTGCAAACTTCATACACCCATTCAAGCAAATGTTTTTCTCTGAAATCAGTGACCTCTTTCCGCAGGATATGGCACCATGCCACACTGCAAAACTTTCAGGAATGGTTTGAGGAATATGACAGAGTTCAAGATGTTGGCCTTTCAATTTTCCAGATTTCTTGGCATCTGTGGGATGTGCTGAACCAATATGTCTAATCTGGGAAATTGGGGATTTTGGGAAATCCTAAAAGATCCTTGTACTCCTAGGCAAAAATCTGTGATCTTTGATCGTTAGTTTGACTTGTTTACCTCCGAATGAGTTTTCTTGCACGGCCGTGTTTGACACATCTAAGTTGCTGTTCAGACTGACATAAAAACTGAGATCAATAAAAATCACACAGTGTGCTGGGCTATAGACAGAGGAGCCCAAACCTGTTCCTGGAGGGACTTCAAAGGTTGACTCCTACCCTTATTGCACACATCTAAACTAGCTAGGCAATGTCTTCAGACTCAAGCCATGGTCACATTGGACTTTTCGCTCCATAGACGTGTTGCTGCATTGGAAAGTTCAAGCTTGGTGAACTCTGACCTGCGAAACTGCATCATGATTGTGTTAGACCAATAGAAGATCAAAACATGATCTCTCTACAGAAACTTAAAATATGGAGCAATCGCTTTCTTTTAACGTCTATTTATCTTGTTTAATCCACCCCCTTTTCACAGCACCGTACGACGACATAATGACATAACTCTAGTGAGACCGTGGCTTCACTTGAAACTTATAGGAAAGTGAGTTGGAGCTAAAAACCGTAGGAGTTAAGTCCTTCTGGATCAGGAATGGACACCAATGTCTCGAACCACAAGTGAACAAAAGGTCTGTGTGCCTTTGAGAAGTGTCCAATAATGATGGCTAGATGACTGGGTCACATCATCTCTAACATGCCAAGTCTTGTGGGGTGTTCCTGGTATGCAGTGGTAATTATCCACAGAATTAGCACAAGGAAGGGCAACCGGTCACCCATCAACAAGGCCATAAGAGTCCAAGACTCTCCCAAGGTTAGCCTGTATCCAATCACACAGAAGGGCTACTATAGCTCAATCTCCCTGACAAGCATCATTCTGGCCATGACAGAAAACTATGCCGACAAAGACCCTTGTCCACTACATGAGAGAAATTATTCTGGTTGATTACTTGTTGTTTTGTTTTTTTTTTACATCAGACACATGCTCTGATTTGTGTGAACCATCTAGCTATGGTAGAATACGCTTTTGGTAAAAGGCAGGTGGGAAATTTATGCTATGGGTAATGTTCTGTTGTGAAACCTTGGGTCAAGGCATTTATGTGAATGTTACTTTGAGCCAAACCACCTGCTAGTGGATTGTTGCAAATCTCATACAGCCTTCATGCAAAAAGGTTATCCTTGATATCGTTGGCCTTTTTTATCAGCATATTGGCACTGTGCCACACTGTAAAAAAATTCAGGAATGGTTTGAAATTAAGATTCTGGTCTTACTCTTCACCAGATTTTTTTCCCTCTATGGCACATGTGTCAAACTCCGTTACTGGAGGGCCGCAGCTCTGCCCAATTTCATTCCAACCCTAATTAAACACACCTGATCAAACTAATTGAGTCCTTCAGGCTTGTTTGAAACCTACAGGTAAATGTGTTGGAGCAGGGTTGGAACTAAACTGTGCAGGGCTGTTTGACACCCCTGCTCTATGGGATGGGGATGAACCAATAAAGCTGATCCCTGAAGGTCTTCTTTCACAACTGGCTGACCTTAAAGCATGGTGTCCATATCTGTTCGTTTTCTGACAGTAAATGTTTCTCAGTAGGACGCAAGGAATTTTTATAATTTACATGAGGTAGTTGGGGATTTTATAGCCATCCGAATCCAGAAATGTCAGTGTTTTTTTCTCACCACCCACATAAAAACCTCCAACAAAATTACCTACTTGCTGTTGTCACTATGCCGACTGCACCAGCACTGATGCAGACACCCTGATTTAATGTTGTGTGAGTTTGATCATGGTTAGAGATAAGCTCTGCAAGAAAGTAGATTTCACAGGCCAGATTTGAGAATCCAACATAAATATTATCATCTGACTGTCCACATGAATGATCATGTCAGACACATATAGTTTCATGTTTGAGGTCCAAATAGTTTACGTTAGTTCCTACCCTTATTGAAGACCTCTGAAATAGCCATGGTCCTTAGACTCATTTGGAAATTATAAGCGTGTTAAGTAGGGCTGCAACAACAAATCGATTAAATCGATAAAAATTGATAACTAAAAGAAGTTGGCAACAAATGTCATAATCGATTTGTTGAGTTGCGTGACGTGAGGACATTTGATTTTTTTTTTAAATAAATAAACATCAGTTCAGCACGGAGCGGAGTGAACACGGTCTCTCTCACACACTGATACAGTTCGGCGCCTCACAGACAGGGATGAGGAGAAAGGGAGTTCAACAGCAGGGTAAATCAAGCAAGGGAATCCTACTTTTGTTCTGTTTTGAAGTGAGGAGCGTAAAGTCCCTGGTGCTGTGGTTTTTACTCTTTATCCAGCTTGACAAGCATGACAAGCTAGCGTTAGCTCGTTAATCCTTAGAGCGGCAACTGAAAAATTCAAACTGAGCTTTGGTGCATTGGCTGGCGCTGAGCCAAAGAAAGACTTGTCATATTATCACAATTATGCAGCGTTTTAACCGCCTAACGCTTATTTTATGTTTTAGACATGTAAATACACACAAGTACCAGTAAAACAATGCATTTAGAGTTTGTAAAACACACAAGGAAGTCGAACAATCCATTCAAATATTATTTGCTGATGTGATTTATTCATATCAGATGCACATAGTGAAAGTAACTATAAAGTTGAATCTATTCTTCTCTAAGTTCACCAGCCACTTACTTGCATGTATTTGGGGAGTAACTGATGAATTTACGTGCTGAATCCTGCGTGTTCTACTTCTATGAATGAGGCAAACGCGTGGCCGCAAGTAAACATTGTGACGCCCATCTCACGTTATATATCACGATCACTTACACGTTTTTGTGAATTGGATTATCAGGTAGTTGATGACATGATGAAAAAGCATGTGATTATGTTGAATCAAAACGAAAAAAAAAAGCATAATAAAAGGGATACTTGTGTCATACAGCGCTATTGTGGCTATTGTGTGAGTCACGTGACAAAAGTGACGTGCCACCATGGAAACATTAATGTTGAATGTTCTAAAATAATGGTCGCCTAAAAAACTCACTCCTGGGTCCAGATAGAATCTTTTAAACTCACCAGTGAAAGAGTTAATAGCAGCAGTAAAGCAGCGGTGCTATCGTTACTTTGCATTGCAAGACTAAAAACATGTTTTTATTCACTCGCCTTTTTTTGATCATTCATTTTTCCATCTGTTGTCATGTATAGCTACACTGCAAAAAACTTTTCTTACTTAGTCATTCTGTCTCGTTTCCTGTCCAAATGTCCAAAAAATCTTAAATGCAAGACTAGACAAAAAAAATGTCATGAGAAAATTAAGTGATGCTTAACTTCTGTTTGAGATTAGATCTTATTAAGTTCATTTTTCTTACCCCATTGGCAAATAATTTAGCTAGTTTTAAGCAAACAATCACTTATTTTGAGGTGGGTTTTTTCGGAAAACAAGACATAATTTCTAATGCTACTTCATATGTCTCATATGTATCTTGATTTAAGATTTTTTCAGATATTTGGATTGAAAACCGGACAAAACTAATTAGTTTTTTACTAATTATTATTATTATTATTATTATTATTATTATTATTATTATTATAACAGCTCAGGGATGAGCTTTTTTGAATAAAGTTGGAATTGAAAGCTTTTTTTAAATATCAGTTTCATCGATTAATCGAAGAAATAATCGACAGATTAATCGATTATTAAAATAATCGTTAGTTGCAGCCCTAGTGTTAAGGTCAATTTATACTTTCGCATTAAGTGTGCATGGATGGTCTGGTGTAGCTTTTGCTAAACCTTCGCTGTATACTGATGTGGACCCTGATGCATACTTCTTCAAGTAGGCTTTCTGTGGTCAAGAGTTAAACACTTTCTCTCTCTTTGTTTCTCTCATTGTTAAAGAGACCAATAGTTCTTGAGGAAAAATATAATAATATTGAAGAATAAAGACAAGAAATGCCACACATTTTGAGAAGTCACTGCAAAATTAGTAATTGTAGGCTCGATAATCAGACATTTTTTCCTGATAAATCCAGGAGACAAACAAACAGACAAAAATGTCTGATATTCCATGACTTGGACAAAAAAAATCCATGAGTTTCAATGTCTGGAATATTCCTATTAAAATTCTGTGATATTGCAGAAATTCTACAACCTGTAGTAACTTTAGATTTTACCACCCTGCCACTGCTTATGTTGTGGTGCCAGGTACACAGAACATGTTCAGAGTTGTTGTTGTTTTTTATTTATTTATTTTCCTGCATTAAGAGCTAAACCAACAGGATATCAGACGGGTAGTCTTATTATTGCGGTAAAGTGCATTAAGAAACATAAAAGATCATTTGAAGATCGAATAACCAGATTTCCAAGAAATGTTAACCTAACCCAACTACAGCCCTGCCGCAACAAACAGACCCACACAGTATGAAGCAGTGGGACCGAGGCACGGGAAGCATGTCTCGGAGAGGGGCTACAGGCATGCGATCTGTGTCCAGGCCTCCCACCCCTGCATGAAGTCCTCTCTATAGCTGCATTCATGAGGGCCCGGGAGCGCCCACAGACCCCAAAGACAGTCCCTTGTCTGTTTCACTGTCATTGAGCATTCAGCAGCTATTCCTTTAGCACGTCTCACTTTCTACATACCAACCAATGCAGAATACTCAATACTAAGAAAAACTGCAACAACTACAAAAAGAAGTACAGTTCTCGTATTTAGAAAAGCTCCAAATCTTTAAACAGAAACCTTGACTAGAGATATTACTATACATTTTATTTTTAGTGTCGGTTTCTGTCTATGTTTGATTCTGAGTATGTGTACGGATTGACTTTTATTTGTTTAATTATTATATATGGCAACAGAATTGTCTCATAATCTAGTGTTAAGTCATCATTTACTGACCTTTTACTTGTCAAATCTCTTTAGTTTCCTTTTTCCTGCTGAACACAAAGAAGATATTTTGAAAAATGTTGGAAACCTTTAACCATAGACTTCCATAGTATTTCTTTTTCCTACAGCGGAAGTTAATAGTTACGCGTTTCTAACATTCTTCAAGATATCTTCTTTTGTTTCAACAGAAGAATAAATAACTAAGGGAGAGTGAATGGCGAGTATATTTCCAGTTATTTTTCATTTTCATAAATGTTTCATCAACTATTACTTTGAAGAGTTCACACTTAGAAATTGTTTGACAACTGTTAGCAGGTTTGGCATGCTGTCCCGGGAGAGAACCCTGAGCTCGGAGATAGTTGAGCCCAGGGCTCCAGCCTGGTCCATAGAGCATATGAGGGGAGTATGAGATCGATGGTTCTCGAGAGCTCCCCGTGGTAAAGGAAGAAAGGAGGAGAAGGGGTGGATGGGGGGTTTCTTCAGAAAACGAAGATAAGAAAGTAGTTCTAGCTAGGCTACTTATAGTGAGTTGGGGTTAATCTGATTGGCTAACTAGTGAATGTAGATGAGTGCCCAGCTGCAGTCAATCATATCACGTGCTCCTCTCGAAATTAGTTTGTGAAAATTCACTTAAGTGTTTGCTATACAAGATTCTGTTTTTTATATAAATAAGAAATAAATAAACATATATACAAATAAACATACACATACAGTTGAAGTCAGAATTATTAGCCCCCATTTGAATATTTCTTTTTTAAATATTTACCAAATGATGTTTAACAGAGCAAGGAAATTTTCACAGTATGTCTGATAATATTTTTTCTTCTGGAGAAAGTCTTATTTGTTTTATTTCGGCTAGAATAAAAGCAGTTTAAGGACAAAATTATTAGCCCCTTTAAGCTCATTTTTCTTTCGATAGTCTACAGAACAAACCAATGTTATACATTAACTTGCCTAATTACCCTAACCTGCCTAGTTAACCTAGTTAAGCCTTTAAATGTTCAATTCAATACAAAATGCTCATAAATGTTCAAATGTCACTTTAAGCTTTAAGTGTCTTGAGAAATATCTAGTAAAACATTATTTACTGTCATCATGGCAAAGATAAAATAAATCAGTTATTAGAAATGAGTTATTAAAACTATTATGTTTAGAAATGTGTTGAAAAAATCTTCTCTCCGTTAAACAGAAATTGGGGAAAAAATAAACAGGGGGGCTAATAATTCTGACTTCAACTGTACATACACTACCTGAAAAAAGTCTTGTCACCTATCCAAGTTTTAGGAACAACAAATAATAACTTCTAGTTGATCATTTGGTATCAGAAGTGGCTTATATGAAAGGCAAAGGCCTCTAGATTACACTTATTTTACTAAAAGAAAATATGATCATGCTTTGATTTTTAATTATTTAATTAGGACAGTAAGGTCTGACTTTGCTTAGACAAAAGTCTAACCTAACAGAAATAATGTACAGTATAGAATATAAAGTCATGGGGCAGTGGAAAAAGAATTACCATTGTGTATGACTCCCATGAGCTTGGAGGACTGCATCCATACATCTCTACAATGACTCAAATCACTTAATAAAGTCATCTGGAATGGCAAAGAAAGCGTTCTTGCAGGACTCCCAGAGTTCATCAAGATTCTTTGGATTCATCTTCAATGCCTCCTCCTTCATCTTACCCCAGACATGCTCTATAATGTTCATTTCTGGTAACTGGGCTGGCCAATCCTGGAGCACCTTGACCTTTTTTGCTTTCAGGAACTTGATGTGAAGGCTGAAGTATGAGAAGGAGCGCTATCCTGCTAACGAATTTGCCCTCTCCCGTGGTTTGTAACGTAATGAGCAGCACAAATGTCTTGATACTTCAGGCTGTTGATGTTGCCATCCACTCTGCAGATCTCTCACATGCCCCAAAACTGAATGTAACCCCAAACCATGATTTTTTCTTCACCACAATTGACTGATTTCTCTGGGAACCTTGGGTTCATGCAGGCTCCAATAGGTCTTCTGCAGTATTTGTGATGATTGGGATGCAGTTCAACATGATTCATTGGAAAAATCTACCTTCTGCCACTTTTCCAAATGATCAACTAGAAGTCAAGATATTATTTGTTGCTCTTACAACTGGGATCAACGACAGGACTTTTGTCAGGTATCATACATGCATACATACTCGATGATTTCATATAGGGGCAAAATGTATCTTTCTATTCTTTTTAAGGAAATATTGGTTGCCTACTTAAGTGATTTTTACTGATCTAGCTCAGATCAGAAGTCAGCAATTCCAGTTAAGAGTACAGTCATACTGTGAAATATGATAAGTTCTAGAAAAAAGGGCCTGTTTTGCAACCAATAGTTGCAAAAGCTGTTTAGAGTTGCCCAGAGCCAATAATAAGTGAGTCACATGTCAAGATGATACCATTGAATATTAATAACATTAAGTGTTACGGCATAAAAGAAAGAGTGAAACATTTTGTTGTGTGTGTGAATTATGTTTTTTATGGTTGGTTTTAATATTTGGCATGAAAAATTCTTGACGGCGGGTGCTCGATCAGGCCAAAGACTTCGATTTTGACTTGAAATCTTTTTGTGTAATTATATTTCAGGGCTATTCAATTAGTTTGTCATGGGGCCAGTTCATGAAAAGCCTCCCAAATGAGGGGCCGGAGAGATATGACTTGCAATTTAAGTGATGACACAACAGCAATAAAAGAGCCCATATGCTGTATTTTTGCTCCTTAAGATGCCCACGTTGCCTTTTTCTACGTTAAAACGTTAATATGTTGTATTTTGAAACTTCATAACATCACTGCATTGTACAATGTGTCTTTTTTTACAAACATATTCAAATGTTGTATTTCAAAGCACAACAAAATCAGTGTATTGCTCAAGTAGGCTTCTTCTACATTCAAACGCATTCATATGTTATGTTTTAAACTGCGTAACAATTAGGGATGCAGCGATTATAGATTTTGGTTGTACGATTATAGTCTGAAGAATCATCATGGTTTTATGGTTAACACGATTATTATGCATTCATTAAATTAAAAACACTACTAGTTTAGAAAATAACAAGAAAACTGCTTATATTTTAAAGTGTTATTTATTGCTGCTTAGTAACAAACTGCAGCACAAAATATTAATAAAAAACAAACAATAGTCCATTTCTCTTTGGACTTAAAAAATAAATGAAAAAGTTTTTGATTTAAACATGAGTGATTATTTTACAATGAAAACAAATGACCGAACAATGAATAAATAAATAAAAATAAGAATAAATAAAAACAGTATTTGTCTAATGTTAATTTAAGCTGTATATTAGCTAAAAATTTAAATCAACTGTTGTTATCATCTGCGTTCATACATACAAATTAATTGTAATAATTTCTAATAATTCGTCTAACGTATCTTTTGTTTACATTGCACTGAAAGCCACGCACAACTCTCGCCGCTACAGCGTGAGATCATTTCTACTGTGTGTGCCTGGAGGGCATGAGTGCGTCGGTCTGCTTGCGAGCCGAGCGAGCACCGCTCCCTATATGAGCACGTCTCTAATGGAAAAAACGAACTTGCGTGCTGAAAAGACACAATATGTGAACAGCCTGTTATAGTTAATCCAATGTGCGTGTGTATTAACCTCGGTATAAGCTTGGAACATTAAACTAGCGCACAGCTGGCATCACTTTGTTTACTTGCAGCAATTTGTTCCGTTCAACAGAAGCGCGTCATTGAAAAGCCTTTACGATTAATTAACAGTGATGAATTAAAGCACGGTTAATTGTGAAATCGGCTAATCATTACATCCCTATTAACAATATGAGTGCATTGTACAAAAGGCCTTATCTACAAACATATCCAAATGTTTTCGACTGCCCGCACCACTCGCTTAAATGTCTCTTGACTCGCTCTCTGCGCAGCCTTCAACTGTAGCTAGTCGAACAGACGCACGTCACTTCATTACTATAGCGACCGTTTTTCGACAGAACTAAATTTAGTTTTGATGTCTTGGTCACACTGGGGTCGGAACAAATTGCCTCGGGGCCGAGTTCGGCCCTCGGGCCGCCAATTGAATATCCCTGTTATATGTGTTTATGTATGTACGATTGTGTGTACGTATGTGTATATACATATTGTTTCAGTCGTTTTCTGTGTTTTTTTTTATTTGTGTATTTTTCTTATTTACTTACTCATTGGTTATAGGGGCGATTGTTGTTTGCGGGTGTGATGTGTAGTTTTACTATATCTTGAGTCTTTATTCTATTTCCTGTGTGACCTGATGAAGACCATGTAGGTTGTAACGTTGTCCTATTAAATTTTTTTTTTTGAGAGTGTAAGGTCCAGCCAGATAGTCCAATGACAGTGTCTACTGGTGGATGAAGGTTTACTGCATGTTCGGTCTTTCCAGTGCACAATGTTGTTTTAGTTTAAATTTAACTACTATCTGACTCCAATTTTAATACGAGGTGGTTTCGAATATTTATATTTTTGTCTTCGTTTAATCTAACTCCAATTATAAAACAAGAAGCTTATTGTAACATTAAATTTAGATGAATGTTTCATTATTTTATTTAATCTTGCTTCCATATATTACACTCGTTCATTTGGATTCCTATAACATCCGAGTCTTGTACCGGCTGAGGATACAATCTCTTAATCACAAGCATGTCAGTTTTGGTCACTAAACAGAGGCGATTAACCACTATTCTAAAAAGGCAGAACCCTACTTACTCATTTCAGAATATTTTTTGTGTGGTCCCCATAGATCTGCTCCTAAATCGAAACAAAGCTGTCTAACCATACCATAATCATTACTATAGAATCGAGCAGACCAATTTACTTAAACTATTAGTAACTCTGAATAATCACCATGTTATTTAAATTGTATTATAAGTTTAGAGATAAAGGCTCACCCACATTTAGATTGGTTTCAACAATGCTTTGTTGTTCTAAATAGAAAAACCTCATTATTATGTACAGTCCAAGTATACTTGAATTAATACCAATGTGATAGTCGGAGCTCTAAGAACATCGTATAGCGTGCTACGCTGCTCTGTCTATCGTGTTTTAGTTTATTTCTAACCTGTACAGGGGTTTTTGGTGATTTGGACTTAACAAAATCTACTAGAGTTAATAAAACAAGATAAATTAGAACAATCTGAACTCACCGCTGTTTACTGAGTGTAACCACAGATGCAGGGACACTGGAGTATTTTAAAGTCGTGATTCATCAGCGGATCGCTCGTATGTCAGCTTATAAACAAACCAGCTGATCGACGTGACTTTAAAACGCTCCAGCGTCCCTGTATCTGTGGTAACACTGAGTAAACAGCGGTGAGTTCAGTGAACTAATGACCTTCATGGCCAATCACAGTCATTTATGTTGAGCACGTGAACACAATAACAAATCAGCGCTGTTTAAGAATGCGCTCAACAACGCTCAAATGTTCACGGGAAATGGATGTTTAAAATTTCTGTATCGATTGGTACCAAATTCCAGTATCGTGAAAACCCTATTGTCATGGTAACACTTTCAGGAACTGAACAACAAAAAAAGACTGCCCTAATTGCATATTACCGCAGTACAATAAAATGACACGTTCCTACTTCATGTCTAATTACTTTTAGGTAAAAAATGTTTGGTAAAATAGATAATAGTAAAAATCACTGGCCTAATCGACACTAATGAAATGGTTTCCCTACAGAAAGAGAAAGAGAACAATGAGGTTTAAGCAGTGAACAGTGAGGCAGTGACGGACGAGCTTTCTGAACAATATGAGCTTGTGAATATGGAGGCCGAGACCTGCAGCAGTCTCTCTGGAGCCTGTGCCAGCTAGTGTAAGCTCCAGCAACCTTCAACATGCTGGAGAAACACCACTGTGTCATCTGCTTACTCACTCACTCAAAAACACACATGTAGAGTTAAAAAAACACACACAGCTGTTATTGTTACTGTACAACTTGGTTTTCATTACTGGGTATACCAAGGCAAAATAGTTTTTGAATATCATAAGCAATCTAATATGACATGTTATGATTAGCAGAATATTACATTGATGCATAACTGCCACTAGGGATGTAATGATAGGAATATTTTATATCATGATAATGGTGGAAAAACGTATGACAGTTATTAATATAATCGCACTTGTTTGTCCTGTTTCTAGTCCAGATATTTAAACATTCTTAAATCAAGAAGGATGTTCTTGACAAGTACATTAGATAGTCTTCTTTTTAGAAATAATACGTCAAAATTACGGATGCACGATATTGGAAAAATCTGACATTCCCATATTTAATTTTGCTGCGATATATTTTGCGATACGAATGTAATTTCACCTGATGATTTGATTAGCGCTATTTGGAAAATTGTCATTCGTTTAGATCGACTGACATGAGCAAGTATTTTTTCTATGCAGTCCAACAGCATAAATTATAATGAATTACAAGCATATATAAACATGGCAGAGCAAAAATAAAAATGTTGGAGTTGGAAAAGTGTAGCTTGATAAATAAGAGGTCATACAGTTGAAGTCAGATTTATTAGCCCCCCTGTTTATGTTTTTCCCCAATTTCTGTTTAACAGGGAGAAGATTTCTTCAACACATTTCTAAACATAATAGTTTTAATAACTAATTTCTAATAACTGATTTATTTTATCTTTGTCATGATGACAGTAAATAATATTTGACTAGATATTTTTCAAGACACTTCCATGCAGCTTAAAGTGACATTTAAAGGCTTAACTAGGTTAATTAGGTTAACTAGGCAGGTTAGGGTAATTAGGCAAGTTATTGTATAACGATGGTTTGTTCTGTAGACTATCGAGAAAAAAATATAGCTTAAAGGGGCTAATAATATTGACCTTAAAATGGTGTTTAAAAAATTTAAAACTGCTTATTTTCTAGCTGAAATAAAACAATTAAGACTTTCTCTAGAAGAAAAAATATTATCAGACATACTGTGAAAATTTCCTTGCTCTGTTAAACATCATTTGGGAAATATTTAAATAAGAATAATAATTCTGGCTTCAACTGTATATAGATGTAAGATACTGAGAAGTGTTTTTGTTTGTTTTACTTCTCTAATATCGGAGTATAAAGTTAAAATTCAATGAAGATATAAATAAATGAATAAATAAATAAAATTGGGTAACACTTTATAATAACTACACACTATGAATCATTTATTAAGCATTAGCAAATAGTCAATTCATTATCTGTTAAGCATTAACTCTACATTAACAGATATCAGTAAGCAGTTTATAAGTTATTTACATGTAATGATAATGTTTTCATACTTTGGTACTTATTAATTGTTCATTAATAGATTCAGTAGTGCATCATTTACAAACCATTTGTATTTATTAGTAGTTGGTGGCTTTCAGAATGAGTTAGTAAACGATTGATAAACTATTCAAATTACCATTTATACATTTTATTATTCAGGTATATGGTAATGATTACCATGTATGTTAATAAATGCTTTATTATCTACTATTATCTATTATCTCCTACTTTATTGCGACCTATTCTAAAGTGAGGGCTATTTATGCTTTATAAATCCCTAATAAATGACTTAATTAAATATAAATTATAATTAATATAATTATAATAACTATAAATTATTATAAATGAACAATAAATACTTGCAATCTTATCTAAAAAATTAAATAACTGTGAGCTTTAAACATTGCCGAATAACAGGAGTGTCAAAATACAATTAGAAATTAAATAAAAACAGACAAAACAACAACAGTATACTAATTTAACGATACAATATGATACAACATTTCAATGTTATTTAGCAGTTTAAACTCTACAGTATTTTTATTTTACGTAAGATTGCAAAGATTTATTTTTCATTTGACACGATTTCATTTTTGTATCTTCAAATGAATAGAAATAATTGAAGTCTTTTGGAAGTTCTGATATCCAAATAAGTAAATCTGAAAAATACTTCCTTTATATTTTAATAATCGCAGACAAAAAAAAGCAATTATAAGACGCTGGTTACTTCCTGAATCCCTAACAACGCAAGAATGGCTAGAAATAGTATATAATATTCATGTGATGGAAAAAATTACATTCTCCCTTCGACTCCAAATGAATGCATTTAGAAATATCTGCTCCAAGTAGACTGAATACATTCGATTGCGCCACCCAATCTTCATCGAAATATAAAAATATTACTAATATTATCTAATTCCCATCTACAGAACAAACAATTTTCAATTTACAACCCATTGCGCTCCCCCTCTTAGTCCTCTCATTAGATTAGGAGTATACAGTTGATAATAACCTAAAGTTAAGTGAATAAATAAAGCTTTGACCCTCTCTGACCTATGTATATTTAGTTATTGATATTATTTATGTTGCCATTTTACTGATTTTTTATTATTTACTGTTATTTTTTTATTTTACTATTTTACAACTTGTTTTTTTATTATGTTCTGTTACTTTATAGTTTGTAAAAAAGATAAATATGTAGTAATGGGAAATGTACACTCTCTTCAGTGAATCATTGTACTGTATTTATAGCTACTATAAATAAAACATATATTTTTTAAAGAAATAAAGTCATTTATTTTCATTTTGTCCTGTTTAGAATTTAACTGAGCCTTTAATTGTCATTTATTCAGGATTTATAAAGCCTAAATAGTCCTCACTTTAGATTAGGTCACAAAACTGGATGAAGTTGAGTTAGTAAAGCATTAATTAACATACAAATGAACTATTAATATATGCCTGAATAATAAAATATATAAATGTTAATTTAAATAGTTTATTAATCATTCATTTACCGCATTCTGACTGATTTTAAAATCGCACCAACTATTCTGAAATAACCTGTTTGTAAGTAATGCAATACTTAATTAGGTAATGATAAAATAATCATTAACAAAGTATGAAAATATAATCGTTAAGCACATTATAGATGTGTTTATAAGCCAAACATACAGCATTTGTAGCTGTGTTTATAAACTGCTTTCCAACGTCTATTAATGTAAAGTTGATACTTAAAAAATGTACTATTTGCTAATGCTTAATAAATTATTCATAGTGTGTAGTTGTTAAAAAGTGTAAAAGTATTCGGAAATTAAAGAATCAAGCGTAAAATAACATGGTCATCATCATTGTAGAAGTCAGCTTTTAAATAATATTTAGTTTATCTTTTAATCTTTAATTAACAATCTAATCCTCGATGTTACTATCGTGGACACACACATTGCAATATCGATGCTCAAATGATATATTGTTCAGCCCTAGTCAAAATTAAGCAAGTTTTTCTTTTAAACAAGCAAAATAATCGTACTGCATTTCAAAGCGAAAACTAGATTATTTTACTTAACCCATTGGCATAATATTTAGCTTGTTTTAAGGAAAAACTTGCTTAATTTTGATGTATTATTTATGAAAACATGACGATATTTAGATTTGGACGATGCTTAGATATTTGGACTAGAAACAAGAGAAAAAACTTGGCATTCCACCAAGTTTTGTATCTGAAAATAAACAAAGAACTAAAAGAAAATAAAAGACAACATAAACAAAGATCTTTACATTTTTATGTAAAAATAAATATTTATTAATCGTCTATATAAAACACACATTTCCGTAAGATCTCATTCCAATGATTCACATAACGATTGTAAAACTCAACTGTTTATCTCTAGAAAAGTTAAAAGTGAGCCTATTTAATGTATATATTAAAGCAAATAGTTTCGAAATTGGCGTTGTGGCGGGTGAACCAGCAATAGATGAAATCGAAAAATATAAATTATAAATTATAAATAAATAAATAAATAAATAAATAAATAAATAAATAAACGTTCTTACCAAATACCTCATCTTGTGACTCCGGCGTGTCCGTTGAATTGATGTGTTCAGATACTGTTGAGGATCCCTTCAAAATACAAATGCAACATGTTACCATTTACTACTAAATAATGATGAAATAAAACTTAAAATGTACTTGCATTTGCTTACTTTTTTTTTTTCCCCAAAAGTATTTTTTATTAAACATATTAGATATGAAGCATACAGAACAGATAGCTTTTCACTTTTTTTTTTTTTTTACACAACAGACAAACAAAACCTGTCGCACATGAATACATTTAGGTTCTATAAAAGAAAAAAATTATAATATTAAGATAAAATACAAATAAATAGTAATAATAGGTAAAACATCTGTTACTCTCATATATAAGGGAAGACAAGAAAAGAAGAAAAGAAAAAAAAAAGAAAGAAATTAGAGAAAAAAAAAAGAAAAACAAAAGAAGAGAAAACAAGGAAAGGTTCTATTCTTCTAAAAAGACTGAGGGGTCCATCTTCTTTATGTGATCTAAAATAGGTTGCCAGATGAGAAAAAACATCAGTACAGCCTCCTACAGTATATCGTATTTTTTCTAAGGTCAGGTGGTGTAGAAGTTCTATAAGCCATTGCTTAAAGAGCCCATATTATGGGTTTTTGAAAATGCCCTTCCATGTAGTGTGTAACACGGCTCTAAGTGAAGTGAAATATCCAGCTAAGGCTTAAATCTGTAAGTGTACAGTGTTTAAAACTATTGATTCATCTATAAAAGAGTCGACTCATAGTGCTTCAAACGAGTCGTCTTGATAACGAGTCATTAGGTGTTTCGCGATGACGCAGCCACGAAACACAAGCCTCGCCAGTAGTTACGCGCGCAAACCAGGGAGATTTGAAACCTGCGGCCCCGCCCACTAATACAGAAAAAACACTAGACACACACACACAGACGCCGCCGGTCGAATGAAGTCACGCTGTGCTCAGATGGATAATATTGACAGTCTCTACCCAAGATGAGTTGTTAACCTGGTACAGTACACGCGGTTACTCTTTATATTCTCTTATCACATGTAAGCCACGTTAAAAACGCGACGCGTGCCGCTTTGTTTACGGATTTAACGTTAAAGGCTTTTGTGAGCTCGCGTTCCACTGCCGTTTGCCGTTGCTATGGCGATCGATCGTAAGCTAGGAGACAGGAGACTCGTGTCACTTTCCCTAGTTCTTCTGAGGAGCGTTGTGTGTGTGTGTGTGTGTGTGTGTGTGTGTGTGTGTGTGTGTGTGTGTGTGTGTGTGTGTGTGTGAGAGAGAGAGAGAGAGAGAGAGACTCGCGTCGCTTTCCCTAGTTCTTCTGAGGAGCGTTGTGTGTGTGTGTGTGTGTGTGTGTGTGTGTGTGTGTGTGTGAGAGAGAGAGAGAGACTCGCGTCGCTTTCCCTAGTTCTTCTGAGGAGCGTTGTGTGTGTGTGTGTGTGTGTGTGTGTGTGTGTGTGTGTGTGTGGTGTGTGTGTGTGTGTGTGAGAGAGAGAGAGAGAGAGAGAGAGACTCGCGTCGCTTTCCCTAGTTCTTCTGAGGAGCGTTGTGTGTGTGTGTGTGTGTGTGTGAGAGAGAGAGAGAGAGACTCGCGTCGCTTTCCCTAGTTCTTCTGAGGAGCGTTGTGTGTGTGTGTGTGTGTGTGTGTGTGTGTGTGTGTGTGTGTGTGTGAGAGAGAGAGAGAGAGAGAGAGAGAGAGAGAGAGAGACTCGCGTCGCTTTCCCTAGTTCTTCTGAGGAGCGTTGTGTGTGTGTGAGAGAGAGAGAGAGAGGGAGAGAGAGAGAGAGAGAGAGAGAGAGAGACTCGCGTCGCTTTCCCTAGTTCTTCTGAGGAGCGTTGTGTGTGTGTGAGAGAGAGAGAGAGAGAGAGAGAGAGAGAGAGAGAGAGAGAGAGAGACTCGCGTCGCTTTCCCTAGTTCTTTTGAGGAGCGTTGTGTGTGTGTGTGTGTGTGTGTGTGTGAGAGAGGCTAGGAGACTCGCGTCGATCTCCCCAGTTCTTCTGAGGAGGGTTGTGTGTGTGTGTGAAAAAAGCCTTACACTATGAAGCGCGTGTGCACTGTGACTACTTTTATATAGTTGATTACCAGCTGGGCATTTCACTCTGTCTCGTGCTGAAGCCTGTCACTGTCGACCAATCGCAGCAGGCTGTCATCGGTCCAATCAGCGCAGATTAGCTTCGTGCTGAGGAGGGGGTTGGGAACAAATGAATCGCTGAACGATTCATATGGGAGTCGTTGGGATAATTAGGTAAAAATAAATGCAGATTATAAGACCATGAAAGTGTTTTTTGACCTTGCATGCATATTAGACTGTTGTTGGAGACCCTTACAACCTAAATATGACCCTATTTCATGTATAATATGGGCTCTTTAAAGGTTGGGGGAAGTTTTTCCTTCCATTTCAACAATATTAATCTTCTAGCTAAAAGTGTAGCAAAGGCAATCACATGTATCTTGCTTTTGTTAAAACTTAAGGACTGTGGCGTGATCCCAAAATTGAAATTATGGCCTCAGGTTCTATATAGGAATTTAATGCGTCCGAGAGAAATTTAAATATTAGCTGCCAGAAATCCTTTAATTTTGAACAAGCCCAGAACATATGAGATAGAGTAGCTGGCTCAATGCTGCATCGGTCACAATTAGGCTCTATATTCGGTTTAAATTAAGCTAGTTTCACTTTGGACCAATGTAATCTATGTACGCATTTGCTTACTTTATAGAAAACCTAGGTATATTCAAAGAAAAAATGAACATAAATGCACAAAAAAACAAAAATGTTTTATATTTGCAAGACTTTTCTTTTTATTTTAGTAGACTTGGAACTGAAAACCAGATATAAAAATACATATATATAATTCACATACATTTAATATATAATAACAACTAATGTGTTGCAGTAAAACTACTATTGTAACTTAATATTATACTGTATGCTCAGATCAGCAAGACAAAGACAACCCTTTAGTTAGTATAGTACAAGAAACTGAAATGGTCTGCCAGAAATCTGCCATAACTCTTTGGACATGTACAACAAATATGCTACTGTTAACAATGCAACAGTTTAGCATTCCCAGTACAGTGCTTGTCTTCTCTAGGTTGCGATTTCTCTTCAAACTTGCCTCATCCCAAACGTTCACCAGCATGTCAACACTTGTTTTCATAGCATACTGCAGAACGCACAGTGTCAAACCTCCCTTAAAATGCCTTGGAAAGCCACTTCAAATCCTGAGTCTACTCTAATATCACATTTCTGATCACAGAACACCTTTTTTTTCGCTTATAATGTAAAACTAGTATACAAATTTATTCTATTATGAGCTACTACATTATGACGATTACATATAATCAATCTAAGAACACTAAACTGCGCAAAGTGAATGAAAAGCAAGCAAATATTTTAAGCTGTGTAGCCCGTATGCAGAATTTCTGGCATTCGACTAGCTGTTTGTGTTATCTAACTGTAAGTGGGTTATATACATGCCTACACTGAAAAAAGTGTTGCATGCAAAACTGTTGCAAACAATTTAATTGTGTTGAATTTAAACAAACAAATTAAATTGAGCAATGTTCAACTTAATTTGTTTGTTTAAATTCAGCCCAAATAAACTGTTTACAACCACTTATCGTGAAAAAATTGAGTAAATCCAAGGAATCATCTTTGAATAATTTTTTCACAGTGTACACAAATAAATTGTTTGCAACAGTTTTGCATGCAACACTTTTTTCAGTGTATTAGGGCTGCACAATATACCGTTTCAGCAACAATATCGCAGTATGTGCAGGATCTACAATGTGGAGGAACATTGAAAAAATTTACTCATTGGATTTAGTGCATTTTTTAGTGGTTTAAACAAACAAATTAAGTTGAACAATACTACATTTAATCTGTTTGTTTTAATTGTTAAAAAAGAGGAAATGACAAAATACGGAAACTGTAATTAACAGATATTTTTACAGTGTAGTTTTTTGCCGACTGCACTCCTAAATTAATAAATGTTTTTCAAATAGAGTCTTTCAAGATATCTAGTGAATTTATACTAAAATACTTCTTTTGATATAACATCATGCAGCCCTAACAGGATGTTGTCAATACTAAAAACTATGATTGAATAATGAAAGTACTAATAGTTTGTTTTTATTTTGTTTAGTTTTTTTCCACATGTCGAAAATCACTTGTACTTCACAGTTTTCCAAAGCTGTTTTGCCAATGTTCTACTTCCATCCCTGTTGGCGATAAAATTCGGCTGCTATCTGAAATGAAAAATTCTCTTTGCCTTTATGAAGTCAAAAATAAAATGTTTTACCCCATATAACATATAACAAATAATGATGTTCAAGTAGTAACTACACACATTTCCAGTTGGGTTGAAAATATAAGTCCATTTAAATGAAATGTCTTAATCTTGCAACAACAGTTTGTGAATAAATATGAAAAATGGGAACTTTTTTTAATTTTTAATTATCATTTAAACAGATGATTTACCCCAAAATTAAAATTGTTCACTCAAGTGGTTGGAATTTCTTTCTTCTGTTCAACACTAAAACAAGATATTCTGAAGAATGTTGGACAAAAAAAAAAACAACAAAAAAAAAACAATGAAAGTAAGTGTTTCCCACCCATAGACTTTACTTGGGTGGGCCGCCCAAGTAATTTTATTAACACCTTGTTGACATACTTTTACACTTTTTTGTATTTGCCCAATATAACATCCACTATAGATAAAGTAGTGTAAAATCTTCTCTCATTTGCCCGTTTCGCACTGTTCATTTTGTGTTCACGACAACTGTCAACTCTCTAACAGACAATCGCACATGCTGCAGAGACCCACAGGACCCACAGAGACGTGCCTTTTTTGGGACTTAAAAAATTAGCCCAGCCAGACCAGGTTTCTAAATCTCCTAAAATGTCCAGGATTTGGCTTTTGCTTTCTAAAGCTGTCGTTAATTGTATCCGATTTTGCATTACATTCTTATTTAAGCCTACTTTCGATTGGCTTCACAACTGACTGCGCGCAGCCGCAAGAGGAACATTTAATAACGACTAAATACATGGAGAGAATGACCTAATGATACCTAATGATAACGATACCTAAACTGGCTGCAATATATTTGATCACATTAGAAATGGTTAATCAATTTGCCTTGTTTTATTCTTCTAATTATTATAATTTTTAGAGGTATTGTCTTTTTTATTCCTATTTTCAGTCATTTATTTCTTATTTGTGTTATTTCGTTTATTTTATTCATTTGATGATGTTAATCTATTACATATTTTATACATATCTAAAATGCTTTGGCTTTCGAGATTGCTTTGAACTTGAATGAGAGTGAGAAGCAGGTTTGCCAGTCAGTGGGTGCACATGGCTCCTGAATTAGGGTTGGCCGATGTGGACAAATTTGGCATCGTATGATGTCTAATGTGAAACATCGCGATGGACGAGGCCAATTCATTCATAACAGATTCATTATTTTTAGCCTGCCTTTTTAACTACCTGACCTGCATGGTCTTTATTTTACCCATAACCAAATCCTAAATAATTAAAGATAAGTTACACACAAAGTACCACCTGTTAATCACTTTTTTCCGCAGGACTCTGGCATGAATAGGCAGAGTGATCTGTGTCTTTATAATGGCGTCGACAAACTTAGTTGGTAATAAAGGCGCAAAACCAACAGGAACCAACCAACAGTATCTGAGGTTTCCGCAAAAATTACTAAGTACAAGCGTGAAAGCGAAAGAATAAAGCCGTGTACTGACGCTGTGACATGTTACCTGATAGATTCAAAAGACAGAAGAGTCGTTACATAAAAACAAGATTAATTAAATATTACGTTTCACAACTATAGTGAGATGTGATCCAGCGGTACATCCTTGATAAACTGTCCGACGTGCACTAGTTTCTGGGGTTTTGTGTACCTGCTGACTGCCTGGAGCTCAGTCGTCCGCTTATGCTGCAGCGCGTGCCTGTGTGAAACGCCAGTGTGGACGTGGATCATTTTCATTCTAAAGTGGCATTTTAAAACTAAGACGTATTAGTGTGAACGGGGCCGTGTGTACTTTTCACAAGGGTTGCTGCTGCAACAGGGGCGGGGCCGAGGATCGCAGCATCGTGATGTCTATCGGCCATCTGCGATGGTCAATGACATCGTCTATCAACCCAACCCTATCTTGAATAGCATAAAAATAAATGAAAAAGTGGATTTCTTTATTTATTTTTACTTTAACCTATTGACATAATAAATTAAAATATTGTTAAAAATCAAATTATGTTTCGTTTGTCGCAAATAGTTTCAATTCAGCTACCACCGCAAGTATATTTCAAACCTGTGGGAAACACTGAAAGTCAATGGCTGCTGCTTTCCAACATTCTTCAGAATTGTCTTCAAACTTTCAACTTTCAACTATCCCTTTAAAAAACTGTCTTTCTGAAACAACTTGTGTGAAAAATAAAATGGAAATGTAGCCACTTGGTAGGTCACGGTTTCTCTTTATTCATATTTAATAGATTAAGTGTGGATAAAACACTGTGACAAGAATTCTTCAAAGATCAATGAGAAATGCCTTAGGTCTGGGAGAGATGAAATCTGGGTTGAAATAATAGCCTTTTTTTATTTCTTTTGATGACAGGTTTAGGGTCAGTTCAAGAATGCAATTTGTTTTTGAAAATCCCATATGAATTTGCATACTGAAGATTTAATATAGTATCAATATTCACATGGAAATGTGTCAGATTGGCTAATGAAAAAGTGGTTTAGTAAGAGAAAAGGTCTTCTCCTGGGATTTGATCCAGGGTTATTGTAGTTCACTAAATCTAAAACTGATTTGTTATGTGAAATAACATGATTATATATATATACATTACATAACATATATATATATATATATATATATATATATATATATATATATATATATATATATATATATATACATATATATATATATATACATATACATATACATATACATACATATACATATACATATATACATATACATATATACATATATATATATATATATATATATATATATATATATATATATATATATATATATATATATATATATATATATATATATATACATATATAATTGGCAATTAAAATCTAAATAAAATCGTTTTTGTTCAGTTTTTTTTTCAGCTAGCATTTACTTAATCATTTTTTTGAATTATTTTAGCTAATTGGCAATTCAATATTTCTCATTTACATTTAGCATAACAAATACTAACAGTTATTATTACTACTTACTATTACAGTAACACTTTACAATGCCAGTACATGAATAATATTAATATGTAAACTAAACATTACTTTATTATGAACTAATAATTTATGCGCTATTCATGAACTAACTGCAACATGAGTCACATGAGTTCATGTGTGAATAACGGCTACCTTAATGACTTGTTAGTAGCTTGTTTGTTAATTAATGTATTAATTGACATTTAAGTTTAAGGTAAATGTAACCAACATGAACTCATAAGCTGTTGATGTATAATTATGTCACGACTTTACTTGGAGGGGCACATCACAGTTAACTCATCCCTAGCTACTCATGAACTCCTGTGTTTAAACTCTTCATGTTGATGTTGACAGAACACGTTTCTATTGTTATTCAGTGTAAACGCACTAGACGGACGTGCATAAGGAGTTCATGAGTAGTTAAGAATGGGTTAATGATAATGTGCCCCTCCAAGTAAAGTCGTGATATAATTATACATTCATTCATGATGTAATTATACATAAGTTAACCATCATGAGTTCATGAGTTCATGAGACATAAACTTATGTGGTATTTAATACATTAAAAACAAACAAATATGTACTAACAAGTAATTAAGGTAGCGGTTATCCTGTTAGGTAGCCGTTTTAGTTATCTAACACATACATTAACTCATTATTAGTTCATAATAAAGTAATGTTTAGTTTACATTATCCATGTACTATTTTTGTAAAGTGTTACCACTATTACTAATGCTTAAGAGAAGACAAAATATATACATGCATAAGAACTAATCCAAACTACTAATAAATATGGTTAAAATTACTAAATGACACTAAAAACACCCTCATTCACTTTGTGTGACATCTGTAACACTAAAATAGTGTATGCTTTGCCTTATAGATTTTTTACAGTGGTTAAATGTAACTGTGCTATCATGTGTATTTTAAACTTAGCGAGCACATCACAAAATACTGGTTATTATATTATATTATTATTATATTATATATTTTTCAGGGCTCTACAATAAGGACTGCCCGATGGCCCGGGGCCAGTGTGCGAGATGCTCGGGACAGCAGACAGGATCGTTACTAGCCCAATCAGGCCAGTGCTGCCTAGTCACTAAATATTAATGTGCCTGCGACAATTTATCAATTGCGTGCAAATACAGTCTTAGAATCGAGAAACAGTTTGTGCTTTTAAACCTTTAAATGCTACACTCTCCGTGACATCGTAAACACTATATAGCTTTTCGGTTCCTCTTATCTGATTGGATGTTGTAAACACGTTGTTTTTTTTTTCTGTAACCTGGTAACAATCAGTACAACGAAGATATGGCAATATCAAGCATTTAGGGAAATCAAAACCTCGAAGGTCACGATAAAAGTGTCAGCACTTTGAATTTTCCTCATTATACATTTATTAACATTTTAAATATATTCAAATCCTACATTTCACAGGCATTATTTTTGAGAAGATGCCCTGAATAACATTAAGGCAGATATATTAAATAACATATTTAAAACATTTGGCTAAGAAATAGCTTTTAACTTTATTAGCTATTTTTTTGGTGGGGCCAGTGAACATTTTGGCAGGGCAAGTAAAAATCTGAACCACTGGCCCCATTGGAGCAGTGGAAAAAATCCTTAGTGTTGAACCCTGTTTATGTTCTCTCATCAAAGAAATATGCTACAACCAAGTGCAAAAGAAATCATACTGTATGTCCTTATCTCACAGTGTCTTTTAAATGACTACCTGGGACATACAGTTATACATTTCTGAGAGCAGATACAACAAAACCCTTAAATTAATTAAAGACTTGTGCAGCTGAAATGGTGTAAACTTCTCAATTTGTCTTTAGAACAACATGTGAGAGTGAAAACCAAAAAAAGTGAGAGAATTCATTTATTTTTAGACTATATTAACTTCACAACATTTTATATTGAAGCTCTGTACAAAAGTATGAATAATAAAAGCATTTTCGTTAGCAGGGATCAGACTATCCCTTCAAGGGTTTTGCTGCGTCTGGTTGCAGTTTGGTTCTTCATCATGGTACTGATGAAAAATGGGTTGATGAGGACAAGCAGTGCCTTTTAAAACACAGCATGACTTTGAATGTAAATGTCACATTTCTCAAAATATCATTCTCCATCCTGGCTTACCAGCTGATGTGCAGAGATTGATTATCTCACTGTAACAGGACATTTATTGCCAACTACTTGGTAATTTCTGCAAACAATGATTATCAACAAGAGTGTGATGTAGCACTCTAGAGGGGGGACAGCTCATCCATAGCACCTTAGTGTGTGTTCACACTTAGCAGTCGGAATGAAATCAAAATGTACTTTGCTTATATTTATATGTTCACTGTAAAAAAATGCTGTTATTTATTTTTTTCTTCTGGCAGCTGGGCTGCTGGAAAAAAAACGTAAAATAACATAAGTTAAATTACACAAATTTACCGTAAAATAACACCCGTTAAATTACAGAAATTTTTTATTGAAGCAAATTTCTGTAATTTAACATCTGTTATTTTACAGTAAATTTCTGTAATTTAACGTCTGTTATTTTACAGTAGATTTCTGTAATGTAACGTCTGTTATTATACAGTAAATTTCTGTAATGTAACGTCTGTTATTTTACAGTAGATTTCTGTAATGTAACGTCTGTTATTATACAGTAAATTTCTGTAATGTAACGTCTGTTATTTTACAGTAAATTTCTGTAATTTAACGTGTTATTTTACTGTAAATTTCTGTAATTTAACATCTGTTATTTTACAGTAAATTTCTGTAATTTAACGTCTGTTATTTTACAGTAAATTTCTGTAATTTAACGTCTGTTATTTTACAGTAAATTTTTGTAATTTAACATCTGCTATTTTACTGTACATTTTTGTAATTTGACATCTGTTATTTTACAGTAGATTTCTGTAATTTAAAGTCTGTTATTTTACGGTAAATTTTTTGTAATTTAACTTCTGTTATTTTACAGTAGATTACTGTAATTTAACGTCTGTTATTTTACTGTAAATTTTTGTAATTTGACATCTGTTATTTTACAGTAGATTTCAGTAATTTAACGTGTTATTTTTCGGTAAATTTCTGTAATTTAATGTCTGTTATTTTCTGGTAAATTTCTGAAATTTAACATCTGTTACTTTACTGTAAATTTTTGTAATTTGACATCTGTTATTTTACAGTAGATTTCTGTAATTTAACGTGTGTTATTTTACGGTAAATTTTTGTAATTTAACGTCTGTTATTTTACGGTAAATTTTTGTAATTTAACTTCTGTTATTTTACAGTAGATTTCTTTAATTTAACGTGTGTTATTTTACTGTAAATTTTTGTAATTTGACATCTGTTATTTTACAGTAGATTTCTGTAATTTAACGTGTGTTATTTTACGGTAAATTTTTGTAATTTAACGTCTGTTATTTTACGGTAAATTTTTGTAATTTAACTTCTGTTATTTTACAGTAGATTTCTGTAATTTAACGTCTGTTATTTTACTGTAAATTTTTGTAATTTGACATCTGTTATTTTACAGTAGATTTTTGTAATTTAACGTCTGTTATTTTACGGTAATTTTTTGTAATTTAACGTCTGTTATTTTACAATAAATTTCTGTAATTTAACGTCTGCTATTTTACAATAAATTTCTGTAATTTAACGTCTGTTATTTTCCGGTAAATTTCTGTAATTTAACGTCTGTTATTTTACGGTAAATTTCTGTAATTTAACGTCTGATATTTTACAGTAAATTAATCCTGGATTAACATCTATGTTGATCCTGGAACAACATTTCAATCAGCCAATCACAATATCAGGGATACCATACCACTTACGGTTAGGTTTATGCACTTACACATGATTGTTATCCAACTTTTACTCCCCTCTGATTTTGAGAACAATTTATTTATGGTTGGGTTTTGGGGAAGGGAATAGGTATGGATCATATTTTCGAATAAATATGATATTCCAGGATCAACATAGATGATAAACCAGGATCGCATTGTACTTCGCAAAATCATGTGCGTTACCCGTTCTAGCTCAATACAGGGATTGAAAAAAAGTGTCCCTTTCCAGCAGATTTTCATTTGTGTGCCTGGGAAATTCTTGGCACTGACTCCTTTAAACATCTCTTTACGTTCAGTCTTATAACAACAGTATGAGCGATAAGCAAAAGAGAACTAAATGCATCATCGTCTTTTTTATCTTTTATCTTAAGTGAACCAAACTACAAGTGTGAACACACCCTTAGAGAAACTATGTGCGGGGTTGCTATGCACTGCTATGCTGGGTTCCACACAATTCCTTCATGTTCATAACTCACAATCCCTGCATTTTTTGAAGATGCAAATTATTTTGTTTTATTCCCAAACAGTATGTTATTAGCAGGGTAAAATGGCTGTCGCTTAAATAGCTGCATTTTCAAACCATTGTTTAAAACCATCATTTTAGACCACGTATTAGTATGGATAGTCAAGACAGCATTTGTGATTTCTCAAAGAGACAGAAGTGTGAGGCCAGGCTTTGCATCCAGGATGGTGAATGCCTTGATTTTCGTGAACTTGTCCGCAACTGTCGATTCTAACATGTATAAATGACAATCACAAATCATGTACTTACTTCTTTCCCAGGATGTAGGATAAATTACTGTAACATAATGCAAGGCACCCAATTTAATTCAATTCTACGACTCTACCAAAGATTTATATAGAAAAATACAAATATTAATACTACAGCCGGTAAAATAAGTATTAAACACATCATCATTTTTCTCAGAAAATATATTTCTAAAAGTGTTGGTGACTTGAAATTTTTACCCGATTTTTCCACATATACAAGGAAAACAAAAACAATTAGCTTAGAAATTAAGTTCTGTGTAACAAAATGAAATGACGCAGGAAAAAAGTATTGAACACATGAAGAAAGGGAGGTCTAAAAAGGTATGGAAAGCCCAGAGAAAAGCTGAAATTTCTAAGTAGCTTTCAGCAAACCTGCCCCTTGTCACTGTAAATGAATATTAGCTGCTTCAGTCCAAACACTTACATTACCATAAGCTCTCAGATGACTCCAGAAAAACACATGCAGAAAGGGAGGTCTAAAAAGGTATGGAAAGCCCAGAGAAAAGCTGAAATCGCGGAGTAGTTTTCTACAATCCTGCCCCTTGCTGTTGTAAATTACGATTAGCTGGTTCAGTCTAAACACCTACATTACAATAAGCTCTCAAATGAAGCTTCTAGAATGGACCAATCACCTGACTTGAATTAACTGACTCAGAACTGTCAAGATTTTTAGACTTTCTTTGGGGGAAGTTTTTGTGACTTCTTACAAGAGAAGTTTTGAAGCTGTCATTACCCAAAAGCATTTTATACAAATGGTTAAATAAATTTCAGTAGTTCAGTACATTTTCTTGACTAATGGTTGTGATTTTTTTTTGGTTTATTTGTATCTATATAATCTGGGTCAATTTCATGCCAACAGATGCTTTAGAAACATATTTACCAGGAAAAATCATGATGCATTCAGTATTTTTTTACCTACTGTATACACTACTAATTTGGCCCGTTTTTAACAGCTAGATCATAAAAACAATACATACATACATACATACATAAAAACAATACATACATACATACATACATACATACATACATACATACATAGATACATACATACATACATACATACATACATACATACATACATACATACTACATACATACATACATACATACATACATAGATACATACATACTACATACATACATACATACATACATACATACATACATACATACATACATAGATACATACATACATACATAGATACATACATACATACATAGATACATACATACATACATAGATACATACATACATACATAGATACATACATACATACATACATACATAAAAACAATACATACATACATACATACATACATACATACATACATACATAGATACATACATACATACATACATACATACATACATACATACATACATACATACTACATACATACATACATACATACATACATAGATACATACATACTACATACATACATACATACATACATACATACATACATACATACATACATAGATACATACATACATACATAGATACATACATACATACATAGATACATACATACATACATAGATACATACATACATACATAGATACATACATACATACATACATACATAAAAACAATACATACATACATACATACATACATACATACATACATACATACATACCTTGGAAACAGAAAGTGGCTCACGTTTTCCAAGATGCTGCCCCATGCTCCTGACAGAAGATTAAAAAAAGAGCGTTAAGAAATAATTTTATTTGAATTAAACAGACTTCTTATGTTTGACAACAGTGTGTTAGAAGGATGTACAACATGTAGCATGTTAATTCAGAAAAAAAACATTAATTATTAAATATACTTTGTTATCAACACTTTAGATTTAGCCAATCAAGATAAACTAGAAGCTGTAAATAGAATATTGTACTATGATATACAAAGTGCTATAAAAGCTCTTGATTTGGTTCATTTTAGTCAGTAATTTGCAACATAAATCAGAGTATTTCTGTATTTTAAGTCTCATTATTGTGAAATGGTGAAACCTCAAAACTCTACATAGCATCTATGCACTCTAATACAGTTCAAACGTGTAGTTTCCACTTCATAACTGAATCAACACTGCCCTCTAGGACATCCAAACACACGTTCATATCTTCTGGATGCTCTTTATTCATTTTTGATCTTCAAAAAAATAAATCAGATATATTTAATTACAAATCAAGACGTCAACCTGGCAAGACAAGAAAAGATTTCTCCAAAATACCTGTTATTGAGTCTATTAATGAAATAAAGATCTAGCCCAGAGGCCTTCCAAAGGGGGTCTGCAACTCATAGCGAGTTCAAAGCAGCCCTGATGCATATTTTCCATGTTTTTAAACGGCATGTTATCTGATCTTCAACGAAATGCTTAAATTACACTTGAAAATACAATGAGATTTACTTTATATTCAATAAAAATATAACTAGTCTCTCTTACAACCTGTAAAATCAACAAATAAAGGTATAGTTTACACAAAAACAACACTTCTCTGATCATTATCTCACCCTAGTGTGGACAGTATTCTATGGAACAACAAATATTTTAAAGAATGTTGGCAACCGAGTTTTATGTTCCACAGAAGAGCAACAAAAACATACACTCACTGGCCAATTTATTAGGTACACCCGTCCAACTGCTTGTTAACGCAAATTTCTAATCAGTCAATCTCATGGCAGCAACTCAATGCATTAAGGCATGTAAACATGGTCAAGACAATCTGCTGCAGTTCAAATCGACCATCACAATGGAGAAGAAAGGTGATTTAAGTGACTTTGAACGTGGCATGGTTGTTGGTGCCAGACAGGCTGGTGTGGGCATTTCAGAAACTGCTGATCTACCGGGATTTTCACGCACAACCATCTCTAGGGTTTACAGAGAATGGTCTGAAAAAGAGAAAATATCCAGTGGGCGGCAGTTCTGTGGGCACAAATGCCTTGGTGATGCCAGAGGTCAGAGGAGAATGGGCAGACTGTTTAGAGTTGATAGAAAGGCAACAGTAACTCAAATAACCACTCGTTACAATCGAGGTCTGCAGAAGAGCATCTCTGAACGCAAAACACGTCCAACCTTGAGGTGGATGGGCTACAGCAGCAGAAGACCACACCGGGTGCCACTCCTGTCAGCTAAGAACAGGAAACTGAGGCTACAATTCGCACAGGCTCACCAAAATTGGACAGTAGAAGATCCAAAACCCTATAAGTTCGAACATAGATATAATAGGCTCATTATACATAAAGACATTATTAATCCCATTTGTTCCTAATTCAGTTGTTAAATAAATATTGATATATTTTAGCACAATAAAACTGCCATTGAGGATTTTAATACCATATCCTGCTGATGTCTTGCACTCCTCACATTTGAATATAAAGTAGTCTTTAAATGGGATTTACATGGACGTCAAGCTGTTTTACTTTACTGACATAAGATTCAAAACGGCTTAAGCATTAACCAGAAAAAAGTGAATTCTCTCTCAAAAGTGATTTTTTTTTCATCTTCCTTGTCAGTAACTCACGTAACATAGTGTCGACAGAGAATACTTTATCAGTCTGAAAGCTTATCAAGAAATGTGCCTCATGAATGGTTCAGCTCTTTGAACACAAACTACAGACGCTAAAATAAACTGTATAGAAAATTACAACACCTGGATGGGTTCAATGCCGCACACAAATGCATGTCGCCATACTTGGTCAGACTTCACTATCAATTTTTTTTTAAATGACTGATTTTAGCAACCAAAAATGGTAAAAATATTTGACCTGATTAAGTGATTTCTTACTACATATATAGTGAATAACCATGAATTGAAATTCCCATAATTCCCTGTTTGTTTGTTTTTTCATTTATTCATTCATTTTCTTTTCGGCTTAGTCCCTTTATTATTCCGGGGTCGCCACAGCGGAATGAACCGCCAACTTTTCCAGCACATGTTTTATTCACCGGATGCCCTTCCAGCCGCAACCCATATCTGGGAAACATCCACACACTACATACAATTTAGCCTTCCTAATTCACCTGTACCGCATGTCTTTGGACTGTGGGGGAAACCGGAGCACCCGGAGGAAACCCACGCGAACGCAGGGAGAACATGCAAACTCCACACAGAAACGCCAACTGACCCAGCCGAGGCTCGAACCAGCGACCTTCTTGTTGTAAGGCGACAGCACTACCTACTGCGCCACTGCGTCGCCTGTTTGTTTTTTGACATTACAAAAAAAAATCCTATCACTTATGTAGGCCTATAGTAGGTTTTATTTTACTTCATACTTTTTACACAGCACCAGGGGCGTAGCAACCGGGGGGGATCTGTCCCCCTCACTTTTAGAGACAGACCATTTAGAAACAGGTGATTATAATTATATGAACATATGATCTCATACAGCCGTCCCCCGCACTTTTAAAATGTCCGCTACGCCCCTGCCTCAGAGTCACACGATTCAGAAATCGCTCTTATTAAGAGTAATGAAGTTATTACTGGTAATAGTAATAAAAGCAGCAAGGAGTAAAAATTTCATTTGAAACTGCATACAGTAAGTAATAAATAAATATTTAATAAATAAGTATTTAACATTTTTTTTATATTTATTAAAAGCCGCCTTGATGAACAGAATAATTTTAATCAGATTTTTATATAAAAGTAATAATAATAAAAAAATAATTAAACTGACCCCAAACTTTTGACCGGTAGTGTAGATCAGTGGGTGAGTTTAATATAATAATTTAATGCGCGTATTGAATATAATAGACGTTTGCTGATAGGCGGTGCTTTTGTTAAAACCTCTTTTTGGTTGGTCGCAAATCTTTTTAAATGCATTAAAGGGCAGCGCATATATTAGCCTTACCCTGGAGTTTGTTCACCCTCCGCCTATGCTGTTTTACTATAGTTTATGACAGAAAGGTTCCCATTTGTCTATCTTCTTTTGATATATAGGCTTTTTTTAAACCAGTAGGCATATTAATGTCATGTCCATGGTGTGATTTATGCACTTGTTTTATATTAGTTTATATTGGTTATGTGGCGGACATTGCGCTCTCTCGCTCTAGTTAACATGCTTAAATACCTGTGCCATGACAACATAAAAGCTGTTTAAGTCCTCGTGTATGAAATTTAAGGTTTGCTCGTCTGAAGTCTGTTCTGAAAAATAGTGTCAGAGTTGAAATCATTCGCTATGGTTTTTAATGACGTGCGTGCGAATCGCATTTACAGGTGAAAATCCGATCTACCTGCTTACACTGCAGACACGAGTGCACAGATCCGATTCATATCGGATAAATTTCCACATATGAACAAGGCCTGAATCTGATTTGAGTAAATCAGAATCCATGCGATTTGTTCCTGCTTACACGTACATGGGCCATATCCGATCTGTGCCACATGGGAGAAACAAATCGGAATTGAGTCACTTGAAAAGTGCAGTGTAAATGCGGTCGTAGTGGTGTTTTTGTCTGTGTGCTACAGGTACAACATAGATGTTAGCACTTCAATGGTGTACTGGCATTGTGTAAGTTAATAAAATATGGTAATTTACCCAAATTTTGTTAATATATCTACCATATTTTTGACAGTAAAATTCTGGCAACCACAGCTTCTAGTTTTTAACATTTAGCAGATAAACATTTTACCGGATTAGCTCAAACCCACATGTAGCCTCACAGTAATCCTGAACAGAGATCATCGTACTACACGGAGATACATGCCACTGGAAAAAGTGTCAAATTTGGTCAAATTCGTAAATGGAAAATGTGGTCACATGAAGCATCTCGCAGCCAATCACAAGCAGTGATGGCATTAGGATTGTCTTTCACGGGCTTTTGGTGCACTCAGGTCAATAAATAGTATTTTCAAGAGTTTCCGAGTTGAGAAGCAGTGAGAAGCATACTTGTTGAAGTGAGTGCTTAAAGAGGAGAAAAGATAAACCTTATGATCAAGATGAATTTATGATTTCAGGCAGGAATACACATACCAAAGAGTATT